>NC_134863.1:86813084-87025584 GCF_049852395.1 Peromyscus maniculatus bairdii | reverse complement strand
ATGGTGGAGAAAACTGTCTATAAGAGAGTTTCAGTGATCATAGAGGAGGGAGCTGCTGGAAGGGATAGAGGAAGGAGTACTCCATTTCTAACCCTGGGGAGGGACTAAGCAGGGCAGAGTCAGTGACACACGCCCTGTCGCCTAGACAATAGAAACCCACTCCCACAGTTCTAGGGGCCGAGACTCCAGCGTCAAAGTGACAGATGAGTACATGCTATCCCTGAGAGGTCTTTCAGGTGCTGATGGCAGTCCTTGGTGTCCCTGGAGTATGGACGTACAACTCCAATCCCTTTGTTACTATGTGATGTCTTCTGTGTGCACCTTTGTAACCAGAATTCTCTCTTATAGGGACTGTAGTCACTGTATACGGGAACCACTATAATCTACTGTGACCTCAAGTTGATTTAATCTGCAAAGACCTTATTTCCAGATAAGGCCACATCCAAAAGTCCTGGGGGTTCAGACTCAGACATACTTTGGGCAGGTCCTAATCCTACTCATGGCAGGCTGGTTTATGGGGAGATGGGTATGTGTGGTGATGGGGTATGGTTTCAGTGGGAGTGAGGGTAAAGTGCTCTTTGCTCTATTGGCATGTTTTCCAGGGGGTTAGACAAACCCCAAACTCTTCTTTACCAACCAAATCAGAAGCAAAGCAAGCCAGCACCTTCTCCAGGTCATGTGACCTACTGTCCTTTCTCTCCCCTGCAGAAACCAGTGAGTCTGCACTTGCTACCCGACTCTACATGCTGCATCCACCCTTCACCTGCCGTTCCTGTCACTCATTCCATTCTGCATGACGTCAGCCACCTTCCACCTGCTGGTGACACTCCACTCTGCCACAGAGGACTGTTGGCCTTTCCTGCCCCTCCTACAGCTCAGCTTCTGGAGAACCACATTGCTCTCCTCCCAGGCTGCTCCTCTCTTTTCATCTCTATGGCCACGGGTGATCTCATCATTGCCCCCAAAGCTCTGAAGGCATCCCCAGTGATGTCTCTGAAGCTACCATCCTCATCATTCTGCTGTGTCTCAGGTTTTTGAAACCACTTGGTGGGTGATCTTAGTAGCCTCACATTGCCTGGGTGCAGGCTTATAAACATGATTCTGACCAAGTGACTTTCCTGCTTAAAGCCTTCCATGCCTCTCTTGCCTCAGCATGCAGATGAGTATCTCATGCAGATAATGAACTCTGAAGGGCATGTGCAGCCTCATGGGTGCCTTCTTGTTTGAATCCTTCAGGACAGATGTTTTCCTGCAGATATGACCCCGCTGCTCAAACACTACACTGGTGAGTGACCACGAATGCCTGTCCTCTCCCACAGAGCCTTTGTCCAGCACGAGAACTGGCCTTTTTGTCTTTACTCAGCCAGCACTTATTTGTTCAGTGCTAATGGAGCAGGCTTCTGTGATGGGAATGAGAAATGTCTCAGAAGCTTCTGTGTTTGAACACTTGGTGTTGGTGGTGCTGTTTGGGGTGGTTATGGAACTTTTCAGAGATGTGGCCTTGTTGCAGGAGGTTCATCCCCAGGGGTGGGCTTTGAGGGTTTATAGCTGGGTCTACTTCCAGTTCTCTCTCTGCTTCCTGAGTGTGGTGAGCCAGCTTCCTGCTGTCATGTCCTTCCTATCATGATGGATTGTTTTTAAGCTCTGGAGCTTTAAGCCAAAAAGAACATCCTCCTCTAAGTTGTTTCTTGTTGGATATTCTATCAAAGAAACACAAAATAAACTAGCACACAGTTGGGCCGTGTGAAGCCCCAGTACTGACTTGATAACAATGATAAAAGGCAACTGTACTTTCTTTGTAGCATGGGATGGACTTCCTAATCACAGGCCACAGGGTGCTGTGAGTGTCCATCTCCTCCTGCCATGCCGGCCTCTCTACTGATAGCTGTAGTTGTAAGATCACCACGGGGCTCTGATGGAGCTACAGTTTCTGCACACCTTTTTCAGTGAAGAACACATGCTTACTAGTTACTCTTCTAAGAAGGTAGAGGGGGTCATCTGTGTTTCTGCGGCAGGACACTGGAACCGTGATGACACCAGGATGAGGGTCACCAATGAGCACAGAATTTGGGGAAGCTGCTATCAGCAGATTGAAGGAGACAGGAACATGAGCTTTTCTCCAACCTTTCCCATCACTGTGCACCCTAATAAAGCTTATCTGAGGATCAGAGGAAAAGGCCAGCCACTATATTAAACATAGAAGTCAGGCAGTGGTAACACATGCCTTTAATCCTAGCATTCAAGAGGCAGAGACCCATCTGAATCTCTGTGAGTTCAAGGCCACACTGGAGAACAGAGCCAAGTATGGTGACACACACCTTTAATCCCAGCACTAACCATGGAGGTCTGGAGATCTGTACAGACAGAGAGGAAGTGATGTAGCTGGGTGGACAGAGGAAGTGAAATGGCAGAGCAGAAAGGCATATAGGTGTGGGTAGACAGGAAGTAGGTCTCTTTGGAAGCTGAAGAGTCAGTAAGGTGAGGTTGGCTGTGGCTTCTCCTCTGATCTCTCAGTTTTCACCCCAATATCTGGCTCTGGGGTTGTTTTTTTTAATTAATAAGACTGTTTAGCAATTTGTTTTATAGCATTTCTCTAATTGTGATGTGTCCTAAGGTAATATTTTTTTCATATTTAACACCTCTTCCATTTTACCTATGTCATAAGCCACTTCATGACTCATAGTTACGCCTCTCTTGTCCTACAGTTTCTCTGTTTAATAAACTACTGCCTTGATTAAGGTCCATGCTTAATGTCCATACAGTTCATCTGCTTTCTTTGTTTCTTTACCTTTATAGCAGAATTGAACATTTTTAGACAGTCAAACAAACACACATTTTTATTTTCCTATATATATCTGATTAAAGGGAAAGTAGCAACAATTCTAAAATCATTAGAGCAGGTAATTCCATGTACTAACACTCCTGGGAATAGCTAAAGCAGCACCTTGGTGCACATTTATAGCTGTAAACAATTTAATTTCAATATTTCCATATGACTATATGATTGTGACTTATTTCAATAACACATAGTCTTAAAATAATACTAATAAACACACGATTTATACATTTAATCCACAAAGGTAGATAATGAAGAGCAGCAGGGTGAAGAAGCATAAAGAGAGGGTTTGTGTCAGGAGACGAGTGAGAAGTCAGGGTAGCCCAGCAGCTCTGGTCACTGCTGAATTAAACAAGCGAAGGAATATAGCTGAAGGCTTATGTATAACCGTGTACTTTGAGACACGGATGGGCATTGCTGCTGGATATTCTGTATTGCTGTTTATCACCACAGGTCTGCGGTGCTTGGGGAGCAGGGGACAAAGAAATGTTGGTCACATGACACAGAGGTGCAGTTACACAGGACGGCTCGGTTTTGAGAGGCTGATTGTGCAGCTAGACAATGGTGAGTAAATGTGCTTTATTGACATCTTGGAAGCTGTGGTGAGAGTGGATGATCAGAGCTGTCCACACGCACACACTGCCTCTGTGTGATGCAATGAAGATCATGGAGGCTTGTTTAGCAATTGCTATGGAAACCAGGAGAGTCTAGCCTAGAAAACAGCTGTCAAGGGAAGGCTCTGTGGGAGGGCAGTGAGCTAGACTCAACTTTTTTAGTGATTTAGTAACAAATATCATGTAATTTCCCCCCAAAACATGATATTTAGATGTTGCAAAAAGCCCAGCTTCAAGCTGTTACCTCATGATGAAGATGATACCAAGTGGACCCATGTGCCTGCTACTGTGGTTTGAATGAGAAACATCCTCCACAGGCTCGGGTGTTTTCACACTTGGTTCACTGAAGGTGGTGATGTTTATGAAGGTCATGGGAGCTTACAGTGTTTCTCAACCTATAGATGACTTCTTTGGCAAACCTCTATCTCTAAAAATATTTACATTATGATTCATCACAGTATAATAGTAGCAAAATTACAGTTATGAAGTAGCAATGAAAATAATTTTATGGTTGGGGGTCACCACAGTGTGAGGGACTATACCAAAGGGTCACAACATTAGGAAGGTTGAGAACCACTGCTTTAGAAGGTGCATCATTGCGGAAGGGTGTCACTGTAGGCAGCTTTGAGGGCTTATAGCCTTGGCCCACTTCCTGTTCTCTCTCTCTCTCCTCCCCTCCTCCCCCTCCCCCCCTCCCCTCCCCTCCCCTCCTCTCCTCTCCTCTCTCTCCTCTCTCTCTCTCTCTCACTCCCCTCCCCTCCCTCCCCTCTCCTCTCTCTCTCCCTCTCCCTCTCCCTCTCCCTCTCCTCTCCTCTCCTCTCCTCTCCTCTCCTCTCCTCTCCTCTCCTCTCCTCTCCTCTCTGTAGTGGGTAGCCATTCCAGCTTGGATCTGGAAGCTCCAACCCCCATTGAGACTCTGGCAACTGTCACACCTACGAGGCGGGGCGAGGGGAGGTGCTGGAAACCTAGGAGCTGGATGGGCAAGCGCTCGCTCTGGACGCGCTCTCTGCGCCTGGACCCTGGATGGTGGAGATTGATTGTGCAGAGCTCCAGAGAACACCGCTGCTGGATTGCTATACGCCTTCCCCAGACCCCCGCGACCTATCCATTCTTTCATTTGTAAGTCATCCACTAAATAAATCTTCCTTTTAACTACGTGGAGTGGCCTTTATAATTTTCCCCAATATCTGGCGCCCAACGTGGGGCTCGAACCCACGACCCTGGGATTAAGAGTCCCATGCTCTACCGACTACACCTCTCCTCTCCTCTCCTCTCCTCCCTCCCTCTCCCCTCCCTCACTCTCTCCTCACTCTGTTTCACAATTGTGATAGATGTGAAGTCTCAGCCTCTGGCTCTGGCCACCCACTACCATGTCTTCTCATCGTTATGGACTCTCCCTCCCTCTGTACCTTAAGCCCCAATTAACTCTCTTTTCTGCAATCACTTTTAGTCATGGTGTTTTATCACAGCAACAGAAAATAATGGATACAGCCAATAAAGTCAAATCTTCTTTGTTCTGTCCTGCAAAAAATAAAGCGGTATCAGAAAGTTTGGATCCCTTAGAGTAATGGAGAGAAGCCATGGAGCCAACCTGTTTGTAGGATTCATGTATCCAGTCTAGACTCTGTGAATCTAGAGTAATACTTGCTGCAGAGAAAGTACCTCTCTACCATGAAAACACTACTATTTACACAGTTCAAGTGATGTAACACCAAGATCTTGTTCCTGCATCAATGTGAGCTACTCCATGTTTGATTCTCCCCACTCCAGCCCTGTCAGATGCCATCACTGTTTCTCTTCTTTTTTTAAAAAAATATTTTATAATGAACTTAATTTCACATATCAGCCACGATTCCCCTGTCCTCCCTCCTCCCACTCCTCAGCCCTCCCCCCTAATCCATACCCCCATTCCCACCTCTTCCAAGGCAAGGTCTCCCCTGGGGAGTCAGTCCAGCCTGGTAGACTCAGACAAGGCAAGTCTAGTCCCCTCCTCCCTTACACCAAGGCTGAGCAAAGTGTTCCAGAATAGGCCCCAGGCTCCAAAAAGCCTTCCCATGCACCAAGGACAGGTCCCCAGGCTTCACTGCCTGGGGGCCTCCCAAACAGTTCAAGCTAATCAACTGTCCCACTTATCCAGAGGGCCTGGTCTAGTTTCTTGGGGACTCCTCAGCCATTGGTTCACAGTTCATGTGTTTCCACTAGTTTGGCTATTTGTCCCTTGCTTTTTCCAATCATGGTCTCAATATCTCTCACTCATACAATCCCTCCTCTCTCTTGCCCACTGGACTCCTGGAGTTCCATCTGGGGCTTGGCCATGGATCTCTGCATCCACTTCTATCAGACACCGGATGAGGGTTCTATCATGGCAGCCAGGGTGTTCAGCCATCCGATCACCAGAGCAGGTCAGCTCAGGCACTCTCTCGACCATTGCCAGTAGTCTACAGTGGAGGTATCTTTGTGGATTTCTGGGGACCTCTCTAGCACTCTGCTTCTTCCTGTTCCCCTGGAGTCTTCATTCATCATGGTATATGCCTCTCCTATATTGTTCTTTCTCGCCACTAAAACAGGTTACCTTGTCCAGGTCTGCAACTCAGAACTGTGTAATGGACCAGCATAGGGTTGCCACTAGATGGTCCTGTTCAAAGGATGTTGGGGGAATATTATTTTAAGTTGTGTTACTTTTGTTTATGTTGCATTTGTTTAACTCTGTGAAGCTGTGTTAGTGTGCCTGTATAAAACACCTGATAGTCTAATAAAGAGCTGAATGGCTAATAGCAAGGCAGGAGAAAGGATAGGTGGGGCTGGCAGGCAGAAAGAATTAATAGAAGGGGAAATCTGGGAGAGAAGAGATCTAGGAATGAGAGAAGGAGGAAGACATCAAGGGGCCAGCCACCCAGCTATACAACCAGCAACAGAGTAATAAAGAAAGGTATACAAAAATAGAGAAAAGTAAAAGCCCAGAAGCAAAAAGCAGATGGGTTAATTTAAAGTTAAGGAAAGCTGGTAAGAAACAAGCCAAGCTAAGGCTGGGCATTCATAATTAAGAATAAGAAGCCGGGCGTTGGTGGCGCACGCCTTTAATCCCAGCACTCGGGAGGCAGAGCCAGGCGGATCTCTGTGAGTTCGAGGCCAGCCTGGGCTACCAAGTGAGCTCCAGGAAAGGCGTAAAGCTACACAGAGAAACTCTGTCTCGAAAAACAAACAAACAAAAAAAAAAAAAAAAAAAAAAAAAAAAAGAAAAAAAGAATAAGCATCCATGTGTGATTTATTTTGGAGCTGGGTGGCAGGCCCCCTAAAAGAGCAAAAACAACAACAAAAGGATGTGTCAATTCAGCACTGTAAGTGGTCAGTGCACCTGCATTCCCAGCTTCCTGAGCACTTGAGATTTCTACCTGAGCAGGTTGCTCATGGGAGAAGGTGGATGCTCCCCTTTTATCAAGGGGGCTCTAGCCAGAAGTAAGGATGAGAGCCAGGGGTTTAGTGAGGACAAGAGATGAGCAAGTTTCCTCTTCTCCCAGAACACTGTGGAGCATTTGGACCAAGTGCAACCTCTACAGAGTGCCAAAAGCCAGGGCTGTGCACCAGCCAGACAGGTTGGCCTTAATTAGACTCTCTGATGAGACAAATTCTCTGTTGTACTGCATCTGCTAGGAGAGAGTTTGTTTCAAATTCTTTTCTTTTGGAGGGATATTTGAATTTCACAATAGCAAGAGAAAGTTTAAAGAGTACAGAACCCAAACCATCTCTCTTTTACATTGACCACTGATTTTTACCATCAACACAGAATGGGCAGTGGAAGCAGAATTACTTCTCAGAGAAGCACACACACACACATGCCACATATATACATAAATACAGAGTATGTACGCATACTACATGCACAGAACATATACTTAAAGCATGTATACAAACAGGGAACATACAGTGTATGTATAAAGAGAACACACAGGTGCAGAGCACACAAGTGTAGAGCATGCACACATATGAAATATAGATAGACAAGACACACAAACAACATATATGTGCTCAAAGACAACACACATGTACAAATACAGAACACACACAGGTACAGACAGAAGACACAAAACAGAAGATACACAAAACCATGAAACACATGTACACAGAATGCACATGCAACACATAAATATACCACACATACAACATATATAAGCATACAACACACATAGGATACACATAATATATCCATAAACACAGGACACACAGCTAGTATACTGGGTTCCCAGGGAAAAGACTGAAACATCTGGTGGCCTATACCATGCAACTGGATCATTTTTATTCCTGCAGAAGTAATTTTTAATGATCTGATTATGGGCAAGATGGCACACTCCATTCTTGGGAGTTAAGTATGCACTTAAAATCAGTCTCAGGGACAGCTATGAGCAGATGATGAAAACAAATTTGGCAAAATAGCCTAGTCTGCCCTCCAACTCTCTCTTGTGTGTGTGTGCATGCATGAGTGCGTGCATGCGTGCCTGCCTTCCTGCCATGTGTGTAGAGATACTCTTGGAGACCAGAAGAGAGCATTGGATCCTCTGGTGCTGAAGGTTTATGAATCACCTAATGTGGGTGCTGGGAATTAATTAGGGTTTTCTGAAAGATCAGCATACATTCTTTACCTCTGAGCCATCTCTCTAGTCTCTGTTCTGACTTCAGGTTAAGTTCTCCTCACCTCTGAAGTCCCTGCTTCCTTTTCTTCCCTCCTACCATTTCTGCATACCCATCAAAGCACAGAAGATGCATACCTACAAAGCTGGAGATAATGGCAGCCCACGAGTCTATTTCTTCTCTTCACCGTGCCCTCCATGGAGGGCACTAGACAGTCAGGTGCTAAGTCAAGCCCTGTCTATCAATGTAATGCACACGGACGTCCCACTGGATTCTGCAGGACCTACAAGCAGAACAGAGAGTTGGTGCTACCTGTCAGCACAGGTGATCATCCAAGGTGAGATGTTCCGGGGAGTTTCACAAAAGGTAAAACTATGCCCCTCCGTGTTCCATTCTGTCCCACCTAGAGCTAGAAATGGAGTGAGATTTGTTTTATCCCAGGGCAGAAGAAAAGTGGAGTCAACAGCCCACTTGTGCTTCTGGCTTCTAGAGATGCTTCAGCAGTTGTAAAAAATTACAGCTACTTAAGCCAAATGTACAGGGGCTGAGGATGTAGCTCAGTACAGTACCTGCCTTGCCTGCTCCAGTCCTAGGTTCAATCCTTAGAACGCTATCAACTGGGCATGATGACACATGCTTGTGCAATCTCAGTACTCAGGAGGTAGAGGCAAGAGAATAGAAGTTCAAGATCCTTCTTGTCTACATAGTGACTTTGAGGCCAGTGTGACCTACATGAGATGCTGTCTCTCCCCACCCCACAAAACCAAAACCAAACTCAGAGACTGTGAGTTGAACTGGAGACTGTTCATAGGATTATCCCCAATATACACAAATCTCTTCACCATCTCTTGGATATTCAAATCTCTTCATCATTCAGCATAAAGTCCAGAACCAGGCTTCTCCCCAGAGGGCGAGAGAAATTTTACATTAGGTTTTACGTCATCCTGGGCCCTCCATGGAATTTCCATTGTGCCACCCTGAGTTGAGCTTTGCAGACTTGATAGCCTGTAAGGACTGGGGACACAGTAGGGATGAAGACAGTGTGAGTGTGAATGACAGTGTGAGTCTCAGTTCCTCACACCCTGGAGGACTTCTTCCTGGTGGTTTTCATTCAAGCAGCCAGGAGTCAGAGCATGCGGATGTCCTCCACACCATCATTTGTTCTGTGTCTGAAGGCCCCTCTACAACTACATTTGTTTTTGTTTTTTAATGTGACCCACAGAGGGACAACGCCACCGTGGCTGCAGCCTCTCCTCTCTGATTAACAATCTCTGCTTCTCGTTGCCTTCCTCATTTTTCTCTCAAGTGGGTTTTGCATTTCTCTAATGCCCTTATGAATAAAATTTGTGAAGTTATAATTTCCCTGATGTAATAGCATTATTACACTTTTTGTTCTGTAAGTTGCCTTGGTCATGGTGTTTCATCACATTTAGAGAAAAGTAACTAAGACACCCACCAGTTGCCATTTATAGATTATCTGCATTTAGACCTAGCTTTGATAGTGAGTCTCTATCCTACCATACAGAGCATCCTCCCACCACCCATTAGCACCTACCACACCAGGGGATGCTAATATGTATGAATGTTCTGGGTGGTGACTTGGTACTTCCAGAGCTTTCAGAGGTCATTTCACCCTTGGGATGGGCCCATCCTGGATAGTATTTAAGGTACTAACATTCTTGACAAGTCTTATTATGCTGTGTGGTTCCCTGGCAGAATTCAGATACTTTGTAAACATCAACTGTATGGCCCTAGGTGTTAATTGCCATTCTTTTCCCCAGAGACCCACAGAGCCAGGCTCCTGGGGCTGGCCTCAGCCTCTCCAGCTTCAAGCTTTTGTTAGACTAAACATCTGAGTGTTGAGTAAGAATAGTAGCCACCACCCCTCCCAGGTCTTCACTGACATTCGAAACTTTGCATCTCAAGGAACACCACATCACCTTCCTTAAGCCTAAACAAGACCACTGGTCAAACTGACACTGGAGAAATACATGGGGAAGCCCAGAAGACAAGCTAGAGATGAGCCTCAAGCTGGAAATAAATAGATGTTTTGCATTTCTAGAGTCACTGAAAGCAATCCCTAAGCATTAAAAATCGTGCACCCACATGGAATAATTGGAAGTGAGATGTGAGGGAATCGCATCATGCTGATCTACTTACACTGGGATGAATGGCTCCTCATAGCCAACTGCCAGATGGGCCACTGCAGTCAGTAACTCCAATGCTGAACTTCCCCCAGGCGAACAGACAGTTTTACCACCAACTGTGGACTGTTTTTTCCTTTTCTCCCTTTTCCTGAGGTGGTCTGGCACTGGTCCAGAGCTTTCTGAGATCTTGCAAAGGGAGGGGCACCTGCCCAGTGTCTTACAGTTTCTTGCTGAGTGTGCTGAGCCTTAGAGGCACACAGAAGGCCTGGATGTGCCCTGCTTTATTCCTCTGCAGTGATGGCTCAATTTGTGGTAATTTACAGGAGCAAAATATGCATAGCTATGTCACCTGAAGAATGTGGATGGGACTGTAAGGACTTTGTTGTCAAATAGAATCATCAGAAAAGCTGCAACAAGGGGACTCGGGGGAGCAGATGTCAGGGACACAGTTGGCTGTATAGGGAGGCTTAGGAAGCAGGAAGGATAGGGTTGGGGTCTTCTCAAGGACTCAGAGCCCTATCTTACAAGTCATGTCTGATATCTGGAGACTGCAGAGATAACAGAAGAAACTGGTCCAGGCAACATTCTCTGAGTGGCCCAGGGACCTCTAGGAATGTCTCAGAGCCTTGCTGTTCAGTGTGAGGAGAGAACACCATCGCAGCATCATAGTCACAAAGAGATCTTAAAGTAAGACCAAGATGACATTTTCTTTTTCACTGACAAGGATTCACCCTGTTGACATAAGGGTTTACTAGAGTGTTCTAGACAGAATCAACAGAATGAAGAGAGAAAGACCAGAGGGAGAAATGGAGGGAGGGGATAAAAGGAGAGAATGGAAGAAAGGAGAGTGGGAGAGAGAAAGAAAAGGATAACTGGGTAACAGACAGATGGTTGACAGATGATAGAAGATAGTAGCTAGCTAGATACATAGATAATAGAGAGACATGATAGATGGATGATAGAGATTGATTGGTAGTAGCTATCGATATATGTAGATTATAAAGATATAGATGATAGATAGGTAGACAGACAGTAGCTAGATAGATCAATGATAGCTATTTCATAATTCGTATGATTTTAAGTGACAGAAAACTGACTAATTCCAGATTAGATGAGGGAGAACTCTCTGGGAGGATCATTCCCTCAACAAAATCCTAGGAAAGGCAAGAGCCCCGCAGCATCTCCCATGGATGAGGACTGGAGCTTCCCTGCAGCTGGGACTCCCAACCACCTTCTCTCATTGCTGCTTGTCCATGTGGGCGTATTATGTTTCTTCTCACAATGCTGGCATTTCCACATCATGAATACATTGCCCTAAGGGTCTAGGTGTTCTGAAGTGAAGACCTGGTTTCCCTGTCTGAGTTTAATGTCACTTCCTAGGTTGATCAATTAAGGATGAGTGGCATATTTGGGCACAGGAGAATGGGGTACAGGCGTCATCATTGAACACACATCCCCATCTAAGCAGCCCCTCTAGAGGTCAATGAGGTACTTACAGCAGCATCTCTTTTCTGAGGACTCTGGAATGGGGAGAGAATTCAACTGGAATTTGACTTGAGGTTCAAACAAGAAGGGCAAATGGTAGATGCAGAAGCCATATGCCAGAGAGAGAGCACTCCAACTACCAATGTGGCATCAGCACCATGCTCAAGTAGGCCTTTTCTAACCTTACCATGTGACCCCCACAGTGAATAACAAACAACCTTCAGCTTATTTCTCTCTTTTTCTAGCCACATTGACCCAACAGCATTGTGACTTCTGTGTTTTGACTCCTATAATGAGCCACTTTGCCTTGTAAGTGCTGGTAAGTCACCGTTCTAACTTCTGTTTTCCTGAGACCTACTGGAATCAGTATACAGGGCTGGTACACCATCCCAACATGCTTCCCATTCTACTCCTCTTTCTTGGTCCCTACTACCTCCCCATCATGTTAAGGATGGAATCTAGCTTCTCACACATTCAAGACAAGTGATTTAAAAGAGGCCATAGCAGAGGATTTATTCCTACCCCTGCCCATCCCAAGCTGACTATCTTGCTATTTGAAGCACTACAAGAAGCCATACTCTGTGTGCACATTTTTTCCAGATCCCTGAGTATAGCAGCTGTTTTTAAGGGGGAGAGAGAGATGAAATGAAGCTTTTAAGGCCATGGCTTTGGATTTTCACACTATTCCCATGGTCTAGAAGAGTGTGTGGCCTGGGACCAGTCTCTGAGCTAGGAGCCATTGAGGAGGTTGGACAGCTGAGCTCTACAGAGCAGACCTTCCTTTATCCTTCCCTAGCCTCAGTCTGCTCTCCTCATGCCTGTTCTCAGGCTGAGTTAGTGATGAGGACCTACTACTTCTGTAGCAGGAGACCTGAAAGAGGAAGGAGGCAGATGGATGAGGTGCCCTGCTTGTTCAGGTGTTTGCCTCTCTGGCTTTTTCTCTTGCCTGTCCATGGCAGATGCATTCTGTGCCCTGTCAGCCTCTGATCTGATGTGGGCTTACAGTTACGATTTGAGCACTGTGAACAGAGAGGTTAGCAATGGGCCTTTAATAAACACAGAAACATGGTACAAAATCCGACATCATAAAAGCCCACAGAATTCAGCTCATTAGAATTTCAAGTGCATTTTCTGTTCTGTGTTTGGGCCACTGATAACAAATCTGTGGACAGTGGATTCCCCAAAAGGAGCCAGGAAGTGACACGAGGATTGATTGGAGACCAGGTGTGACACCATTTCAGCTGTTGCTGTTCAGACTCACACTAACACTTGCTGGGACCCACAGTAGTAACTCAATGATGGTATTAATGGGTCTAAATAAAGAGATCATTTATTAAAGAGGAACTTGGCAGCAGCCATGACGAAGAGTCTTGGAGGAGTCCCAGTGTTGGCTGGGGACAGAGTGGCTTCTGGAAGCTGGGTCTATAAGCAGGGAAAAGGGGACTCCACTGTTTCGGGTGAAGTGAGGATTCCACCTGATGGGTACTGCACCTGGCTTGAAGGCCCAGGGCTTCCACCCCCTTTAGGCTCCAGGACACTGTGCCCAGAAGGTTCAGACGTGCTCCAAACTCAGCATGTGGGGATTTCAGTAAAGGACAAACAGGAAGGGAAGCCAAGTGCAAACGATCCCTGTTCTAGTCAATTCTACCTTCTAGCTGAGGAGGGCATGCCAGTCAAGGGTCTTTCCAGATCTGATGAACCCTGTGGGGGTCAATTAGACCACACAGCTATAGCATACTAGAACCTGGTGCTCACTCAGGGTTCTTGTCCATGTCACTCATCCAGCAGTGATGATGTGCTCCTCTAATATTTCTTTCAACTTCTGAGTTTCGATTTATCTCTGTAAAAATTTTCATCTTGCATTCTGATGCTGTTTTGCAAGTGGGTGTCATTGCTCATTGAGGCATGGAAAAGGTGCCCACCCCCCGCTAATTTAAGACTTTGAAATGAGTATTAAAACCTGTTTATAGTCATTTATCTAATTTAAGATGCTCTGAATTCTATTCTTAGTTGTGTAACCATCTTTGAAAGAAGCTGGATTTACTTTTCACAGCAACAGTGCAGTGTGTGATGGACTCATCGGGGTGATATTGTAAACAAGCAATGAGGTAACATTTCTACATTTTATAGAAGCATCCAATTAAAATTAGCTGAAGAGGTTAAATAAACAGACTTAAAGTAAAATGTAGAGTAGAGATACGGCTCAACCATTAAGAGAGCTTGCTGCTTTGTGAAGGACAAAAGCTTAGTTCTCAGCACCCATGTGGGGAGGCTCAGGACAGCCTATAACTCCAGCTCCTGGGAATCCAGTGCCCTCTTCTGGTCTCAATGGGTGCCTATACTCACATGAACACACTCATCTACAGGCACAAACATATACATATAAAGAAAATTGAGAAAAATCTTTAAATATATAAAGTATAAAAGAAAACACATTCATGGTACTCATATTTTCAGCCAAACTTATAAGCAAAATGTCTATATAATAATACATTTTCTAAGAGTAGCTCACTCATACTTTTTTATAAACAAATAGCTCAAGCATAATTTTGATAGCATTTTGCTTTGAATTTGTTATATCATTCACAATGGGGATTTAAAATCCCCATTTTACAAGATGCCCCCCCATTGAATTTAAGCAGCATGTACATTGAAAACAGCATAAACATGACACAGGATTCCCTCACCCCATATTAAGCTGTTCTTGTTTTCAAACTCTTAATGTATAAGGTAAAATCTCACATATTTGTTATAAAAGGTTAGATAAGACATTGTACTTTGGCTTTGGATCTGGGATATCATGAGGCTGTAGGGATACTTTACTTAGATCACCAATTTATCTTAAATAAAATATTTTTTGCATTGTGGGAAAATATCTACAACAAAATTGTGCCACTAAACATATTCACATTTTTATCTTCCCAGACTGAGACTGCACACCTCACAGCAAGGCTCTGAAGTTTGATCTCCACTCAATGTGCTACTCAGCTGTGAGAGCTAGGGCTATAAGACAGTTCACACACACAGGGTCCTCCCCAACTCCCACCACATGCATGAAGTCAGGGTCATGGTTCCTTCAGATGGCAGTAGGGATTGCTGATCTCTGTGGTAGCCATGGCCAGCACTGCAGGTTCAGTTGTCTAGTTAACCAATCCCTTGAACTGCTTTAAAATTTTCCTTGTTGTAGAATATTATTTTAAGATGTGCTACATTTGTTTATGCTCTGGAACATTTGTTTAGTGATGCAAAGACGTGTTGCGTTCTTTTGTGTTGCATTTGTTGAACTCTGTTATTGAGCCTGTCTAAAACACCTGATGGTCTAATAAAGAGCTGAATGGCTAATGGCAAGTCAGGAGAAAGGATAGGTGGGGCTGTCAGGCAGAGAGAATAAATAGGAGAAGAAATCTGGGAGAAGATAGAGGAAAGAGCAAGAGAACAAGGAGAGAAGGATGTTAGAGGTCAGCCACACAGCCACACAGCCAGCCACAGAGTAAGAGTGAAAGTAAGATATACAGAAGTAAGAAAAGGAAAAAGCCCAGAGGCAAAAGGTATATGGGATAATTTAAGTTAAGAAAAGCTGGCAAGAAAAAAGCCAAGCTAAGGCCAGGCATTTATAATTAGGAATAAGCCTCCATGTGTGATTTATTTATAGGTGTCAGGCCCCCCAAAAGAGCAAAGAGTAAAGAGCCAAAGAGTTAAAACAACCAACATCTCCTCTTATCTTGACTGTACCTACATGAATGTGAGAAAGTCTCTGGGATAGATGGATGGCTCCCTCTGGTCTAAAGGTCTGAGCCAGCAGCCCAGGGATCTTGCCTTACAAAGAAGATGCTATCCACAGAATTTCCTTTAGTGACCCTGTGCCTGCCCTTGTTTACAAGCCTTTTGTTTTTAAGCGCACTGCAAAGATGAGCTATATGTGTCTACCATGGTTACTTGTCTTGGGAGGATGAGCTAGGACGCCCATGTCTGCTCTGTAAACGAGAGGACCAGCATTCTCATCTCTAAAGAGGTTGTCTGAGTGTGTGCCTCATCCCTTTGGCTGCCTGTTGTCTGACCTGGCCTGGTCTTGCCACTCAGTATCTTGGTGCCTGGTGTATCATGTATCATGGCTGCCTGTCAGATCTCAAAGCTTCTCAGGTGCTGACATTCACCACTGGCATTCCTCTTGGATTTTCTAGAAGGCTTAAATCTATATATTCTAAATCAGCCTGATCTCTATGGATTAATCCACATTTGCTTTCCTTGCATGATTATAGACTTTAGAACCCCACACTCAATTTCTTCCAACACTCAGAAAGGGCTTCAAAAATTCTTATTTGGCAAACATTCAGACAGCATGTACCCCTTGACAGGCATTTTTCTAAACTCTCTCACACATACAACCACTGAGGTAAGCAGTATTTATCTACGATGTGTTAAGATGAGGGATTAGGTCTAGCTGGGTGAGGCTATTTGCCCAGGAAATGGGAGGCTACAAGGCTGCCTTGGCCTGCTGTTCAGGTTCTTTGGTGTGTGCTCTGTGAGTGTCTCTTTAGTAAACCAGTTCTGTCTTGGCAGTTGGAGTAAATGTCCACTGATAAGGGAATGATGTGGTAGGGGGTTCTCAGTCACACAGGGGGATTTCTACTTTCTGCTTCTACAGCAGAAACCCCCAGGGCTGTGGGTGAAGACCCACAAGAGGTGCTTTCCCAGGCTTCTCACAGGCAAGGCCCTTCTCTTCTTACTCCATGTTCTTTGCTGTATCATTTCAAATGAGAAGTGGTCATGCATACATTTGTCCTAAAACTGTAACCATTCTTAGAGTAATGCCTGTATCACCTTATCATTCTGCCTCATTTTTCCCACCTTGGAAATGGGCTAACTTTGGTGGCCCCCTCATAAAATTGATCCATAAGTAACCAAGAAGTCTCAGCTAATCCGCAAAGCCAACTCAACAGCTGAAATACAATCATTACTCCATTTCCTCCTTTCAGAACTTCTAACTAAATATGTCGGGTCTATATTCTTACATATTTGTTTTCTCCTCACATGAGATAACACAGCTGCTCATTTTCACAGGAACTTCATCCAGACCCCCTTTAAGAAAAAACAGCCCTCCATAAGAAAAGACTAAATTCTACCCTCACTTACCAAGTAAAACAATCCAGAGAAAGTTTTAGTAAAGAAAGAACTTATGGAGGGTAAAAAGGTACCTTGAACCCTGCTGTTTCAGGCATGGGGAACCAGGGGCTGGAACTGGCAGCTTCAGGGGACCACAAAGACGCTTCCTCATTATTGACTTACTTCCTGTGTTCTTAAAACAGGTCACTTGAAAATTTTCATTTCTCATGTCTGTATTGCCAGAAGTCACTGTTAGAATGAACCCAAGTCCTTTCTTCTGTTTTCCCTTTCTGTGACACTTCTAATAATGGATCCTTCCATTATTTATCTGACCATGCACTTGCCTTACCATAGAATTTATGTAACAGAATGGACTGTTGTTGAACACATCATTACGAATTAATGGAATTTATAACTGGTCTCACTGAATCCACAGCACCCCTGGGGGAAGTGGGAATGAGTTGCAATATCATGCCCATTTTACAGATTCAGAAATCAAAGTTTCAGACTCTCAGCTATCTTGGAATGGGGCTAGGGAGGTTGGAATGGTTGATTTAGATAGATATTTAGAGATTAAGGGCTTTCTGGGAGTGATGAGGACAGACAGCAGATCTCTGCTTATAGTTTGGGCAAACTGAGACTTGTTTAATGTTTATGCTACCTGTTGGTTTAATTGATGATATTTAATTTCCCTCCTAACATGGCTGGTCTATAGCTGAACACTTCAAAATGAAAATGTAGACATGACTGAACCTCTTCCCCATCTTGGGTTGACATGTTTGACATGAACTGTAGATTCACACCTTTCAGAAACAAGGTTTATAAGCTTGTGTGGTTTGACATATGCTCAGAGAGTCTTGGTCCAACCCAACCCTCAGAGCTCTTTTAAACAGCAGGTTACAAATGTCCCTTAGGCTGTGTGTGTCCTGGTCAGAGAGTTCCAGAGGAGATCATGTCAGAATCATTCCCTGCCTCATGGTAGATGTTACTGACTTTCCGGGTGAGCCTCTGCCACATGAACATAAAAAAAAAAGCAAGAAAAGAAAAGAAAGAGGGAAAGTTGATCTGTGGAAGGCAGAGGTGTCTCTTGTAGAACTTGTTTATAAGAACTCCCAAGACAGGACAGGGAGGCAGGGTGCAGGTTCCACATCATGAGAGTTGCACTAGCAGTGACCAGACCAGAAGAACCATACTCAAGAGGGGAACAGTGGATCTTGGAATGAAGCCAGTTGAAGAAGGGCCAGCACGGAACAGCACCGAACAGGTGGAGAACAGTGGGACACAGGGTGGAAGTCAGGAGCTCTCCATGGTAGAGATACATTTAGCTCAAGTGTGGGATACAGATCAATGGGTTTGATTCCTTGTAGGTGGGATTTATAGAAGACTGCAGGAAAAAAGGATAAAGACCCCACCCTAATGCACTTTGAGGTCCTTCATCTTCCTACACTCACCCCTGAATATGCCTCTATCCACTGGACAGCTGATGTCATCCAGAGCCTGCCAACAGCATTTATCCAGGTGGGCGGCAGCTTACAGCTCATCTTTAGTGTATGGCAAATTATGTTCTATTCTTAGGTAGAAGAGAAAAGGAACACATGGAGCTGAAGTATGGAGAACAAACATGGAAGGGGTGTCATTGTGCCAATGGTCCACAAAAGGAAGTGTGGAGATGTCAAATAGGCACAGTGGCTGGAGTTGAGAACACACTTGGGCCTGGAAGAAAAGTCGGAAGAACTGAAGCTCATGCAAGTGGGTGGGTAAGTGAAATGCTCACTGTAGCACCCAATGATCAGTCTTAGATACAGGTGGGTCATTTATGTCCCTTTTCATCCTTCCTCACTCTCGTTTCTTCTTAATGTCAAAAATTGTTCAGTCTTCTACATGAAAACACCAAGAGATATACCACATTGCTCAGGTAAAAGGGAACGTATCTTGAAATCTTCTGAATGGCCCTGCCAGTCATGATGGGTACATAAGCCACGATGTCCCTATAGTACAATGCCTAGTTTAGGGAGTGGGTCACTGTGCTGGCTAGTTTTATGTCAACTTGACACAAGCTAGAGTCATCCGAGAGGAGGGAGCCTAAATTAAGAAAACACCTCCATAAGGTTGGGCTGTAGGCAAGCCTACAGGGCATTTTCTTAATTAGTGATTGATGTGGGGAGAGCCCAGCCCATTGTGGGTGGTGCCATCCCTGGGATAGTGGTCCTGTGTTATAAAAAAGCAAGTTGAGCAAGCTGCATAGAACAAGCCAGTACGCAGCACCCCTCCATGGCCTCTGCATCCACTCCTGCCTCCAGGTTCCTGCCCTGTTTGAGTTCCTGTCCTGACACCCTTCAGTGATGAACAATGATCTGGAGCTATAAGCCAAATAAACCCTTTCCTCCCTAAGTTGCTTTTGGTCATGGTGTTTCATCACAGCAATGGTAAACCTAACTAGGATAGTCACCATGCCTTCTTGTTTTATATTTAGTCAGTCATGTTTATACTGATCTTGGTGATGCCCAAATGGCTTGGTGAATTTACCTCTGGCCACTTTGGCAGTGGAGATAACCAAGCTGTGTCTCATGGGGTAGGATGTAGAGTGCATTCCAAGATGACATCTTCCTTTTTTTCTCTTCATAATCACTACCTAGAAATATCATCTCTCATCTTGATGATGATGGTGCTGTGGAAAAACACATACTTAGAAAAAAACCCAAAGCATATGACACTCCTCACTTAAATGGGTGACTGTTAGACCATCTGATGAAACAAACCCTCAGGCTTCAGGCAACCATGGAGCTGCAAGTGACTCCCAGATGAGATGTGGATAGGTCAGTCATGTCAGAGACATACTTGGCAAGTGGATCACTGCCACTCACTCCTATGCTTGTGGCCATCACAGTACTGACATCTTTTTGAATTTCTATGCTGTCAGTCATATTGTGTCTTTGATGGTTGACCATCATCGGCCACCCTGTGCAGCCTGGTGTCATTCCTCTCTGAACACCATGCTTCACACCTGCTCTGGGAAGGTGGAGTCCCCAGTTCCAGGCTTTCCTGGAAGCTGAGTCCGGCATCACAAACTGTCTCCGGAGAGTATTTGGCTATGTATGTATGTATGTGTGTGTGTGTGTGTGTGTGTGTGTGTGTGTGTGTGTGTGTGTGTGTGTATATGTATGTATGTGAAGGCTACAGACCAGATACCACCTCTCTCTTGTTCATTGCTACCTTCTGGGATCTAGTAAAGGACCTTTGCATGTTTGTTTGACAACACAACTAGTTAGTAAGAACCATAAGCATCACAGGAGGGAGCTGAGTCCTGGAAAGGTTAACGGTCACACTAGGAAAGCAGCAGCCATCTTGTCTCTTCTCTGGAGTGTGGGTCCTAGTCGGGTCTCAGAGTCTGGATATTAGGTCCTTAGTTCTTCTAAGGGCTTGGGCTTTTCCTAGGATGTGCAATTTCTTCTCTTTGGCCACCCAAACTTTGGATTTAGTTTGCGAAATGAAAGTCCATGGAGAGGTCAAGAGGCCTCTTTAAACCCCGGAGTTTCTCACCTCACTCATCTGATTCTGTAAATCAGCCCTTCATTATAGATACCCATTTCAATTAAGAATATATGTGGTCGAAAAAGTGTTACTTTTCTCATGCAGCTCACTTGTGTATATGTATAATTCTTAGAACACATGTTTTTCATTCAAATTTAGCTTTTTATGTTATTTATATTAAGTACTCAAGATCACATTTATGACACATTTTTATAGTGTCATAAAAACCTGGAGGGATAAGTGGGGGTAGAAAATATAACTGCTCTCAAATCTGTCCTGACTAAACCCTTAATGTTTGAATGTGGGATGGTTGCAGGGTAACTGTGAAGTATCTGTTTTCAGGAAGAGATCATAGAATAGAAATAACAGCCATGGTGGCTCAGAGCCCATTTCAGGCTTGGGTTTGGTGGAATGATGACCCAGACCACTTCAATGGAGAAAGCCGTTTGAGGGACAAGGCTGACTGACAAAGGGAAGCTCTAGAGATGGGGGGAAACTGTCCTTACCATCACAAACAGGATCCACTAGGAATGTCTGGCACAAATGACTGCTGCTTATGCTTTTAAAATTCAGCTGTGGGGGCTGATACGATGGCTCAGTGGTAAAGAGCACTCATTATTCCTACGGAAGACCTGGGTTCAGTTCCCAGCTCTCACATGGAGGCTCACAACTTCCTGTAACTTCAGTTCCTGGGGACCCAGAGTCCTCTCCTGCCATCCATGAACACTGCACACGCGCACGCATATACATACATAGACACATACATGCACATAAAACAAATAAGTAAATAATTAACTAAAACAAAACCTTTGAAGGTTGTTACGACCTCAGTGTGCTTCCCCAAACCTGTGCGTTGAAATCTCAGCCTGCAACACCTTTTATTTTGTTCTGCTTTCACCACTCAAGGTCTCAGCGTTTGCAGCACTGTCTTGGAGGCAGACAGCAGTTCTACCTGAATGCTAGGGCCTTGATCTTGTACTTCCCAGCCTTCAGAAGAGGGAAAAACAGGCTTCTATAATTTATAAATGATCCACCCTCAGGTATTCTCCTCTGGCTGAGACAGAGAAGCCCGGCTGAAAGAGCACTTTCTTTTCTTTCTCTACAAGAAAAACACCCTAGTGATGTGAATGGCTGGGGATGGTGTTAAAAATGTGATTATTTATTCATGTGTAGGTGTATATATGTGATTGTGTGTGCAGGTACCCATGGAGGCTATAGGAGGGTGTTGGATACCCTAGGGCTGGAGTTACAGGTGGTTGTGAACTGACTAACTAGTTGTTGGGAATCAAACTCCAGTCCTCTGCATGAACATCAAGTGCTCTTAACCACTGAACCATCGCTCCAGCCCCAATGTTGAGTCTGATTGTCTGTTCTTCCTGGCACACGTGTGTATTCGTCCCATCAGTGGGCAAGCAGGCATATGATGGGCACAGTATCCACACGTGCATCCTTTGAGGACAGCCAGCTTGCAAGTGATGCAGATTCAATCACCTGGTCATTGATGGACCACAGATTGGGATATAACTGGACCACTTGGTGACTACAGCTCTCATAGCTGCTGCTTCCCATGATCTAACTTCAAGTTCCCTAACTTATTTTGCCTGTATAAGGTGACTTCAATTAAATCTAAAAACTAGTCTGACATCATGCTGAATTTTCATGCTTGTTCTCCACAAGTGAGCCCCATTTGAGATGCTGAGCAGCAGGGTGTCCCTGAGAGGGGTGCTTTGTGTTTATTTGGTACCCGACCCTCTTTCTGGAGCAGCTGCAGCCAGAGATCAACAAGAAGACTCTGCTGGCTTTTGTGAATGTGATCGGCTCCTATCATTTAAATTCCCACTGCATTTCTGAGATGCTCTGCCTGGTCCTGCACTCACAGGGTCTCTGTGTTGCTGAGCAGTGGTGAATACAATGGGCTCATTCCAGGCCTGTGGGTGACATCTGAGCTGCTTGCTAGTTCCGTTATCCTGATATGCACAGATGAGCTAGTTGTACTGAGAAAGCTATGAATCTACCATGGCAGGTGGCATCTACTGTTTGCTTACAGTGTGGCCAGAGTCATTCTGAGTACTTTCTATCTGGAAATCTGCCTGCTTCCTTTCAGCAGCTCTATGTTGGGCTCCGTGAGGACAATGGGTAGGTTTCATGTGCTGTCAGATACAAAGTGTGTGTCCCCAGAGGTAAGGCTTGACAGCCATTGGCACTGGTAGACCTGCCTTTCTGCCCTGTACTGGTACCTACACACCTGCCTTCCTCTGACCTGCGGCCTACCTCCAGACAGCTGGTGAGAGCCTATTGTAGTTGGAATCTACCCAGAGCTCAGTGGTGGAGAAATGTGGGAATGGCCTCTGCACACATCAGAATCTACTACAGCTAGAATGCTGACGCTTGGGACCGAACAAAGGAACTGTAAAGTATTCTTACAATCCAATCTGTAAGGACAGAATCTCTTCACTTCACAGCACTTGGAGATGTGCTGATATTGATGACATCACCTTGAAGGAAGAACTAGTCCCATTGTCACAACCCAGTGCAATCCCAGTGTTTGTCTCCAGTCCCACCATCCAGGATAACTCAGTGCAATCCCAGTGTTTGTCTCCAGTCCCACTGGCCAGGATAACCAGTGCAATCCCAGTGTTTGTCTCCAGTCCCACCATCCAGGATAACTCAGTGCAATCCTAGTGTTTGTCTCCAGTCCCACCATCCAGGATAACTCAGTGCAATCCCAGTGTTTGTTTCTAGTCCCACTGGCCAGGATAACCAGTGCAATCCCAGTGTTTGTCTCCACTTAATTCATTTCTACTTACTATTTACACTATGTGTTATCACTACTCTTGTCAACATAATCATTGCAGTCATGACTAGCATCCTCACATCACCATGTGCCAAGTTCTTTCTCTCCCTGGATTGTTTATACTTTCTGATCTCCCATGCTTATGGATCGAAAGAATTAATATAAAAATGGCCACCCACCAAAAGCAGTCTGCAGTTTCAAGGTTATCCCCATCAAAATTCCTTTTTCCTTAAATTTAATTATTTTTGAGGCAAGGTCTCACCGTGTAGCCCTGGCTGGACTGTAACTTGCTATGTAGACCAGAGTGGCCTCAAACCCAGATCCTCCTGCCTCCGCCTCCGGAGTGCTGAGATTAAAGGTGTGGCCACCACTCCCGCTTCAAGCTCGTGGCTTGTAATACACTTCGTTTCTTAACCAAATTGAAGCTGCTTTCTGCTCTTCACTCGACACCTGTTTTTTCTTTACAGAGACAGGACTCACAGAGGTTGTGTGAGCTGCTGACCTGGAAGGAATGATATCATGAGCAATTTGTACAGCTGTGATTCTAGAGTAACCGGGAGGTAGGAAGGAGGACACAGAGGCCACTCCCAGGATCTTAGGATTCTAGTGCTTCAGCGATAGACAAGATGAGATGATTTTGGTTAACTTAGATTGAGAAAGGGTATACATGTTTGGTGTTAATATTTTAGGATTCATAACCTAAAACTTCTCATTGTGCCATTTAAAATAAACATGAAGTGATCTCATTTGCAATTCCAAATATGAGTATTTTGAACTAAATACTTTTAGGTGTGAAATCCAGCAACTAGCAATGAATCCATCATCTCATATAATTAAGTATCTCCGTTACTTTCCTGTTGCTGTGATAAAATGCTCTGACAGAAGCAGTTTAAGGGAGAAAGTTTATCCTGCCTACAGGTCAAGGATACAGTCCATCATGGTGGGGAAGTCAAGGCATCCGGAGCTTGAAGCAGCTGGTCTCATTGCATCCACAATCAATAAGGAAGGGGAGAGGAGGAAAGAGGGAAGAGAGGAGAGAAGGGAGAAGGGAAAGGAGAAAAGAGAGGGTAGAGGGGAGGAGGAGAGAGGAGAGAGTGGTCTTCTGGAAAAGCGGTATGCACTAACCTCTGAGCCATCTCTACAGCTATGGTTTAAGGGCATTTAAAAGTTCTAAACCTCCAGAAACATTTTTTTATTAAGTAATTTTTATTTCTCTCTCTTTCCTCCGTGTGTGTGTGTGTGTGTGTGTGTGTGTGTGTGTGTGTGTGCATGCGCATGTGGGCACAGCACACTTGAGATGAGAGGACACCACTGTGGAGTCAGTGTTCTCTTTCCACGTTTACATGGGTTCTGGGATCACCACACTTGTACATCAAGCACCTTCACATACTGAGCCACCTTGCTGGCCCAGAAAAGTGTCTCCTTACTTTAAAATGAACTCTCACCACTCCTAAATATCCACAGGGACTTGATTCTAGAATGTGTGAATAGCAGAATCTGAGGTGGCTCAGGTTGCTTATATAACATGGAATATTATTTGCATATCACCTATCAACCTTCTCCGGTATATTTTAAATTACTTACAATACATACTGGTGTAGATGTAACCAACTGTCTTATTAAATAAGAAACACAGAACCAATGTAAAAGAGAAAGCCGAGGGGTCAGAGCTCAGAGCTAAAATCTCACCCTTCCTCCTGCGAGCTCCTAGTTTCCGAAAGAGAGCTATTTCCTGTGTGTAAGTCATTTCATAGTCTTTTGTTCTGCCTTCTCATTGGTTGTAAACCCAAACACGTGACTACCTCATCACTGTCTGTATGTACAGCCCCCCAGGTCTTAAAGGCATGTGTCTCCAATGCTGGCTGTATCCCTGAACATACAGAGATCTACCTAGCTCTTCTACCAAGTGCTGGGATTAAAGGTGTGTGCCACCATCGCCACACTCTTGCTATGGCTCTAATAGCTCTAACCCCCGGGCAACTTTATTTATTAACATACAATCAAAATCACATTTCAGTACAATTAGAATACCACCACATACTGGATATAAAGTGCTGTAAATACTTGTTAGTTTGGGGAGTAAGAATGAGAAAAATGTCTGTACTTGTTTATTACAGACAATTAAAAGAAGATTTATTTGTTTAAAATTTTATATGTATGAGTATTTTGTCTATATATATGTAAGTGCACATGTATGTGCCCAGTGCTCATAGAGACCAGAGAGGGTGCTAGAACCTCCTGGAACTGGAGTTGAGGATGACTATGAGACACCATGTGGGTTTGGAAGCCAAAGTTCCTTTGGAAGTGTTCTTAACTGCAGAGCCACCTTTCCAGTTCCCACAGGATTGGTTTGGTAGAATGGATGGAGGGGGAGAGTAATCAGAGAGATGTCTTGATGTGGGGGGCATTTGGGGGCCAGGTAGAAACCTGATGCAAGGCAAACTCCCATGAATCTACCAGGATGACCCCAGGTAGGACTCCTAGCAATAGTAAAGAGAGTGCCTGAACATCCTTCTCCTGTATTCAGCTTGGCAACTATCTGACTGATGGAAACAGATGCAGAGATCCACAGCTGAGCACAGGGTCGAGCTCAGAGTCCTGTTGAGAGGGAGGAAGAACTGTACAAGCGAGGAGGGTCAAGGTCGTCACAAGGAAACCCACAGAAACAACTAACCTGGCCTCATAAAAACTCACAGACTCTGGACCAGCAGCTAGGGAGCCTGCATGGGACTGACGTGGCCCTCTACATATATGTGACAGTTGTGTAGCCTGATCTATTTGTGAGACTCCTAGTGGTAGAAGCAGGGCCTGTCCCTAACACTTTGCCTTCCAGGAACATATTCCTCATACTGGGTTGCCTCACCCAGCCTTAATACAAGGGGAGGAGCTTAGTTCCTACCTCTACTTGATATGCCAAGCTTTGTTTACACCCATGGAGGCCTGCCCCTTTCTGAACAGAAACAGAGGAGGAGTTGATGGGGGGAAGGGTGGAAGGAATAGGAGGAGAGGAGGGAGGGGAAACTGCAGTCAGAATGTAAAATAAATGAATAAATTTAATTAATAATAAAAAAAATCAAATATTCACTCTGGGCTTGATTGAATTCATGGATGTGGAACCCATGAGCACAAAGGGCTAAAGGTATTTATGTTACTCATGGCATCCTTTCCAATTCATTATTTTATTAATAGTTTAATACTGGATTTAAATGCATGTACACACCGTCTGATGATGATCAGGCTGATTGGCATGTCTGTTATATCAGAGATACATGGCCTTGCTTTGTGACGGGATCATTTAAAGTCCTCTGTTCATAGAAGGAGTCATTACTTCTGTCTCTTCATGTCACATAGCCAGCTAAGCTTTGTAGCAGGGCACACAACCTCACAGCATCACCTTAGGGTCTCTGCAGTTTCCTGGGCTGCCACTGGGACCATCCACTCCAGTCTATAACCTCCTTGGCACCACAATCTCTAATAGCTCAAGCAGCTGTTGGGCTGAAGGGGACATGCTGCTGTTGCTGCTGAGGAAACAGTGTCATGCTCTGTGCTTCTGGTGCAGATGCTCCCACGATGTGCTGGATGCTGGGGGAACCTGTGAGATCTAAGAAGATTCATAATCTTTCTGTAGTTGGTTTTCATAAAATGTGGTTTAGGGACTATATGCTGGCTAGTTTTGTGTAAACTTGACACAAGCTAGAGTCATCAGACAGGAGGGAGCCTTAGTTGAGAAAATGTCTCCATAAGATTGAGCGATGGACAAGCCTGCAAGGCATTTTCTTAATAATTAGTGATTGATAAGGGAGGGTCCAGCTCATGGTGGGTTGGTGGTCCTAGGTTCTATAAGGTTCTATAAGAAAGCAGACTGAGCAAGTCATTGGGGAGCTAGCCAATAAGCAGCACCCTTCCATGGCCTCTGTATCAGCTCCTGCCTCCAGGTTCCTCTTCAGTTTGAGTTCCTGCCCTGGCTTCCTTCAGTGGACTGTAACTCTGGATACATAAGCCAAATAAACTCTTTCCTTTCCAACTTACTTTTGGTCGTGGTACTTCATCACATCAATGGAAATCCTAACTAGGACAGGCCATGAAGTGAGTATACACTGATGATCATAGTAATTACTACAGTAGACAGGATTCACAGTTATGCTTCGATCAGATGTCCTGTCTAGATCTCATTTACCTTTAAGCATCTCTGGGAAGCAGGTACGATTACCACCACTATTTGCTGGAGGAGGAAACCAAGGTACAGATATGCTCAGTGATGCTGTCAAAGTCTCATAGCTAATAAGTGGGAGAGTAGGACTCAGGACTCAGGCCTAGCTCTGACCCCCTACCTGGGTTCCTGGAGCTCAGTACTGGCTATATCAAATAACAATGTAGTATGTGTGGTTTTTCTGGGACAGAGGTGGGGGGGACAACACAGAGAGACAGACAGAGACAGATGAGGGGGTAGAAGTGGACGGTTGTCAGGAGCTGCAGACATCAGCCAGACTATGACCTGACTGTGTTAGGGTCTCTGCACGTCTCCAGTGTTCATGCTGAGCCCATATCCCCAGGGCCTGTCTCTCAGCTATGTAACTTAAAGTTGTGATCTCCAAAGTACTTCATACACCGAGTAGAAAAAGGTCGTGATAAAAGTGAGAGGTGCAGTACAGAGATATCCAAGAGGACCATGGGAAGAAAGAACAAGAGAAAGTTTGAGTTCAGAGTACTAATTTGAACTTGAACGCCTGATGTATCATCACTGTGTCCACACACACAAAATGATCTGATTGGAAACATAGCTTGAGGTAAAAATGCTATACAGTGTTTCTTACACAGAAGTCCAATCATACAGGTGCCCCATCACTCAGTGGGACACAGCTGCATATAAGACCAGCCCGATGGCCAGGGCCCAGATCCTGGGGCACAGGTAAGCTCGGCTGGGCATTCACTGGCCTCAGAAAGTCTGACTCTCACCCTTATACCATTGACTTCCTTTAAATGTCTTTTTAAAAGTTGTATTGTTGGAGTTTAAACAAAATTCAGTAGACACAGTGCTCCATCCTCCTCATTCCAGCTTGCACTCTCCTGAGGCAGGCTGTCTCCATTTTAACCCTTTCCCTGGTATTAACTTCCATAGTTTTCACCAGCCTAACCCCTGTGCAGGTGTAGAGACCACCTGCTCACTTCCTCTATGCAAGGCAGAGTCTTAGCTTCCGACCTGCATTGAACAGGAGGGAGCCAGTTCCCCTCCTACCCCACACACAATAACTTCAGATTTGGTTTCAGTATTTACATGGCAAGCCCAGGGGTCCTCAGAGTGCATGTTACCCATACACACTGTGTTACCTCTGACAGGAGCCCAGGTTTCTATTCTCTCACTTGCCTTGTTCTGAGAGTAACCCCACTGATTGGTTCCTCATCCTTAAACACAATGGCAGCCCTCTCAAAGTATTTCCCACACGCCTTTTCTCCTTTTCCACATGGTAACAACCAACCATATTCTATGTGTCTGGTATCTAAGCACATGCCAGATTCTGGGAGGTTCCGCCCCAGGCTGTTTGTGGGAAGGCATACCTAAGTTACTCCATGATTTAAAAAAATAATTATTTTATTTCGTTTTAAGATTTTATTTTATTGCATGTGTTTTTATATTTTTATATTTTTACCTTGAACTGTGTCTTCTGCCTTCGGCTTCTGAGTGATGGGATTTATAGGCCTGTCCTTCCACTCCAGGGCTCTTGGCTTTAGAGATAACATCTTCAGAGCACCTGGTGCTGTTAGTGGGGCATTTATGCACCACCCCACCCCATCTCTCATTACCTTTAGTGATAATCCTTCACAGGAGAAACCCCAGTGTCTCCAGTTAACGGTAGCTGTTCCTTCCCACCCCTTGTTCCCATTATGGGTTGTGCTCATCTGTTCTCCATTTTCCATTCTTCTGGACTCAGTCTTTTGTGATCAGGTAGGTGAAGTACCCAAGGGAAGCACTGCTCAACAATGGAAGTTTACAAGCAACAGACACCTCTCCTCACAGCTGAAGGTCTGAGACCAGGGTGCAGCTGGCCATGTTCTGCTGAGGGAGGGCCCTGGGTGCAAGTGGCCATGTACTGGTGAGGAAGGGCCTCCTCTGGGTGCAGGTGACCATGTTCTGGTGAGGAAGGGCCTTCTCTGGGTGCAGGTGACCATGTTCTGGTGAGGAAGGGCTTCCTCTGGGTGCAGGTAGTAAACTGTACAACAGAATTGTACAACAATTATTAAACTAAATGGTACATTTTATTACTCCCACCCAGTACCCTCATATCCATCAGAAGTCTGTTCCCTTTCTCCATTTAGCCTGAGCCCTGGGCAATCTCCCACCTGCTTCACCTGTAACTGTACCTTATCCTCACCTAACCTACTTATTTTTTGTTTTCACATACAGGGACAGATAAATTCATGAACTACATCCTAGGGAGAGGATTACAACAATTAATAATAAACAATACAGGATAATCATAGTAACACATTTTAATAAAAGTTAGGTGAATAACTTATGTAATTTTTTTCCCTCCATCTTAAAATATCTTTTGTGCTGGATCTTAGCAACCTTCACCTACAAAAAATTTTTCTTCATTAGGTCAAGAACTTGTATATTTAATAAAGTTTTTTAAAAAATTTTACGTGTGTGTGTGTGCGCGCGCGCACACACGCACGCACACACACACACACACACACACACACACACACACACAACTCTTGTGCGTTGTGATTTTCTTAAGGAAAAGGGGCTCATTTAAGCACAAGAAGTGTCCCCTCAGCAGGTGCTCTCATGTCTGAGAGGATGGCAAAGTAACTAACAGGCAAGTAGTGTATAAGGCATGGAAACACTGACAGAAGCGACCAAGGCATCTTGTCACAGCAACACAGACTGATTAAGGCAATCTGAGCCTCTGATGATTTATGATGCAGTAACTCATTGTGGGTTTTGTTTGTATTCACTGATGAGTGATGAGAGCCTTTTTGTGTTTTATTGGCTATTTGCATATTTTCTTTGGAGAAATGTCTAATCACATTCTTTGCCTCTGTTTTAATTGGGTTATTTTTTAATTATTGAGTTGTAAGAGTTATTTATAAATTCTGAATAAAAGCCATTCTTCAGATATAAGATTTGGAAGCATTTCCCCCATTCTGTGGGCTGCATTTTTACTTCCTTGATCAAATAATTTGCAGCACAAGAGACGTTAATTTTGTGGATGTCTGCTTTGTAAAAATTTCCCTTTGGCCATGGATGCCTTTCTTGGTATATTTGAGAAGACTCATCTAATTCAAGTTATATATATATATCTATATATATACATACATATATATGTATGTATGTATATATATAGATATATATATATTCCTGAGTTTGACAGACACACTTACATTTAGATCTATAATCTATTTTGAGCTGAGTTTTAGAGATGGTATAGAGAGATTCAACTCCATTCTTTAGTGTGTCCACATATAGCTGTCTCTAACCACTGATTGCAGCTCTTTAAATTACTCATCACCTTTGATGAAAGCCACCTGATTCTAATTATTGAGGTTTATTTGTGATCTCAATTACTTTCTATTGATTTCTACGCCTGTCCTTAGGCCAGCACCACACTGTCTTGGTTACTATACCTGTGGAGTCAGCCTGGGAACTGGAAATAGCTTTGCTGTTTCTTTCTTGAAATTGTCTTATTTTAGTAATTCCACATGAATTTTAGGCTCAATGTATCAATTTCTAGGAAAAAAGGGCAGTTGATATTTTGACAGTGATTGCATTGAATATATAGATTAGTTCAAATAATGCTGCAGCATGCTAGCCAAGGGTCTCAAGAAACAGAATGGATGGAAGATACATACATTTATGTGTATGTATGTGTTTGTATGTATGTGCTGACAAGCCTCATGAGAGACTATTTGCAAAGTAGAGAGCCAAAGAAGCACTTTGTGAGGGTCAAGGAAACTACAAGTGCAACACGGGCCATGTTTAGAAGCCTCACATCCAGGAAGCCAACATTGTAGCCCTCAGACTGTGATCAAAGGGTTAGGGTGTGCTGATGCAATTGTCAGGGTCCAAAGTTCAACCAACCTGGAGTCTACGTCCAAGGTTAGTCACTGTGGTGGAAGCTGCAACAGTAGGGCACGTCCCTCTGCAGGCAGGACAGCAGAGACAATTTTCCTTCCTTTTCTGACCTGTTATGTCTGAATTTCCTATCAACAGGATGGTGACTGCCCACATCTGGGATGTGTCCTCCCTACTCAGTGCTCCAAGTCACACAACCATCTTGTCTGGACCACTCTCACAGACACACCCAGAAACAAGACATCTGAAGTTATCTAGCCAGCCTGATTGAATCATGTTAAGCATCAGGTGACATCTTAACGATTCTGGTTCATGAATCCTGGATATTTTACATTCATTTAGGTCCCATTTACCATTTTATAGTCTTTATGACGTGTGTCTTGTATTTTTTTTGAAAGACATATACCTAGTTTTTTTTTTTCTCCTGTTCCTTTTGATGCTGTTGTGAGGTAGTGACCTTCATCTTCATTTCATTTCTAGGTTTGGCGAAACTGCAGAGAAAAACAATTCAGTTCTATGTGTTGATTTAATACCTTTCATCCCTGCTCAGGTTGTTTCAGAGTGGACTCCTTAAGGATGCAAGTCCCTTCCAAAGAGAGTTTTACTACTTCTCCTTCTAATCACAATGCCCTTGGCTGTGTTTCCTGCCCAGTTGCCTAGAGAAAACTTAAAATTTAACACAAACTACAAGTGGCTGGACCATGTTCTTGGTCTTGGGGGAAAAACATCCAGTTTTCCACCAGTAATTGTGATGTCAGCTATGGGCTATTTTGAGACACCCTTGGGGCTAAAGAGATGGCTCAGTGGTTAAGAGTGCTGCCTACTTTTGCAGAGGACTTGAGTTTGATGCCCAGCACCCACATAGCAGGTGGCTCACAACCACTTGTATCCAGCTCCAAGGTATATAATGTCTCTGGTCTCTGTGGGCAACCTGCACTCATGTGTACATACTCCTCCCAATGAACACACAATTAAAAATAAAATAACTCTTTAGACACCATTTAGAATATTCCTTTCTATTCCTGGTTAGCTGAGTGTGTTTATCATAAAAGATGCTGAGCTTCTACTCAGATGACTCCATGTTTATTGCCATTTGTTCTACTAACGTATATTATGTAAATTGATTTTTGTATATGTATGCAAGTATATTCACATGTTCACATATGTATAGGTGCATGTGTGTGGAGGCCTCAGGTTGAAGTCCAGAGTCTTCTTTGATCATGTTCTATTTTATATATTGAGGTAGTGTCTCTCCCTCAAACCGGAACTGTCTGCTTCAGCTCATCTGGTTATCCAGCTTGTTCCAGGGATGCCCCGGCTTTACCTCTCATTCACTGGTCACAGCTCACTTGGCTGTAACATGGGTTCTGGTATCCAATATCTAGTTCTCAGGCATATGCCACACACTTCAGCCACCACGTCATCTCCCAGCCCAGAAAAATTGGTTTATAAATGTTAAGCCAAGCTTACAGGCTGTGACAAATACTGCCTAGTCATGGTGTGAAATTGCTTTGTGTGGTTTTAAACTTGATTTCTAGTGTTTGGATTCATTATAAAAATGTATGAAATTGCCAGACAATAAAAAAAATGGGAGAGTACATTTTATATCTCTAGACATTTGCTGTTTTAAAATCTATTGCATTTCTTAGTTATACCCCAAACCCAGTTCTCCTGCTCACCATTTTCCCACCCTCTTATTTTGAGCTCATTTATGCCTCTGAATTGGAGATGTGCTTTCAGATGATTGAGGTGGTCAGAGCTTGCTTTTATTTTGTTCGATGTGGCAGACCTTCCCTTTGATTGGGTACTTTTATAACTGTCCATTGCTGAGTCCTTACTCAGACCAGGGACTGACTGAGGGGGTGAGGGAATGAAGACAAGACAGACAGACAGACAGACACAGAGACAGGAAGCTTGGATTGGGTGGTCTGGGCTCTCAGATGGAGAAACTGTAGCAGTTTGGAAGCTCACCCTCTTTGTTTAATAGAGTAAACTGGGAGGCAGGGTTCCTAAAGCTGACCAAGGTGAGAAATGTCAATGCCTTCTCTGCTCTGAGAAGAAACTAGACATCTCAGGTCTGAGTTGGGCTGAGGGAGGGGAGTGGGGACCCACTCAGATGTCTGAACGCTTGGTTGCCAGTTGATGGTTCTGCTCGGAGAGGTTTAGGAGGTGCCGTCTTGCTGAAGGAGGTATGTCCCTAGAGCCAACTCTGAGAGTCTGAAGAGTCAAGCCATTTCTGTGTCTCTCATTCTGCTTCCTGCTGAGGTTCAAGGTGTGAACCTTCAGCTTCTACTTCTTCTCCATGATAGTCATGGGCTTGTACTTTCTGAACCTGTGAGCCCAAGTATACTTTTCTCCTGTAAGTTGCCTTGGTTATTGTTGCTTGGTTCTAATGGCTCCCTCAGGGGAGGGGGTGAGAAGGTGTGGCATCAACGAAACAGACACCAGGAGTCAGTTGAAGGCAGACTCGTGTATTTAGTAGTGGAGAAGGCCTTATGTACCCTCCTCCCAGCACCCAGGCTGTGTCTCAATCTGGTGACATTGCATGGTCATCCCTCACTGGCTGGGCACGATCAGGAACTCTGACAACTCTTGTTGCTAGGCTGTCAGGCAGACTCCAGGTTGACTCATAAGTATATCATGTGCATGCATTGGCAACTGGCTTGAGTCAATTTCCTTGACCCTATGGGCCTGTCCTACTACAGGTTACAGTGTTTTATCACAGCAACAGAAAAGTAACTAATACCATAGCTATGAGGTTTGCTACATACAGTATCCTCATTTCCAGTCTTTCTTTTCCCTTTAGAACATCAGTTCTCAACCTGTGGGTCATGACCTCTTTCCCAAGGGTCGCCTAAGGTCATTGGAAATAAACAGATATTTACGTTACAATCCATAACAGTAGCAAAATTACAGTTGTGAAGTAGCCGTGAAAATAATCTTATGGTTTGGGATCACCATAACATGAAGAACTGTATTAAAGGGTTGCAAAATTAGGAAAGGTGAGAACCACTGCTCTAGAGAATCACCGTCAGCTCTTTATCATTGGCTTAAATATTATCTTTTTTTTTTTTTTTTTTTTTTTTTTGGAAACAACATAAGTACTGAGGAAAGGTTTTTACTGTATAATTACAGTTTGTTAACTTCTCATGATAGTGGAGGAAGAGTGCACTCTAAGTCACACAATGACTCACACACACACCTGCAGCCCTACCACTGTCTTTTCAGGAGCTTGCAGTGTTCATCTGACCACACTACACACTTGTACTTTCCATACCCATTGTTTTCAATGTTATAAGTAAGTCTCAAAGTAAGGTGACCCCTGGTGTTAATATCTGTCATCTCATCTGCTTGCTAGGTTTCCCATGAACCTATGACTAATTCAGATTTCTCCCCTTTGTATAACTCCAACACCCAGGGGTTTATAGTTTCTTTAGGAGCTGCTGGCCAGATGTAGTGTGAACCAGTTGTTGCCAGTTCAGGACAAGCTGTACCAGGGTCTGTACCTTCACGCTAGGTCATCCTTCCCTCTCGTCTTGGTTTGGATCTCCTGTTTTCTGTTTTCCAGCTTCATTTAAGTAGAGTCCACCTGCAGTCATCCCCTGATAGAGAGCACAGGGTTCACAAACTGCCGAGGACTTACTTTATAAAAACGGACTTAGAATTACTAAGAGTTTAAGCCCAGAATTCCAAATAAGGGATCATTTTGCTCAGTTCTAAGTAACTTGATCTTTTATTTTCTGACTTTTAATCATTTTAAGAAATTCCATACCTACATTGCTTCTCAATCTCTTGTGTCAAGTCTGTTTTTTTCACCATTCCTGTATATAAGCTTTGCTGTGGCAATCTAAAATTTTACATAACTATACTTTGATGCAGGCCTGTTTCCATTTGCTGTACAGGGCACATAAGTCACATCATTTGGTTCTGAGAAGTTCTTGAGTTATTGCTTTTATGATCTCTCCCCTCTGTAAGAGGTTCTCTCTTTGTGATGTCAGGCTTGGTAGACTACTCCTCTAAACTGCAAAACAGCTATGCTCTCAAAATTTCCCCTTTGAGTCTTCCTTCCTTCTAGATAATATTTTCTTTGGGATTTTTCAGTTTCACTATCATGATTTTGATTTCTTGGATCTCATCTTGATCTTTGAATGTGCATTTAAAAACCACCATGTCTTTGTTTCTCTAGATGCAATATCTTTTATCTTTTTTTCTCTGAAGATGATGCTATCTAAGAGTAATGACAGCCATCTTTATTTGAAGTTCTTTTTTTCTCATAACAGAAGAAATATTAGGAAAAATTTATTTATAAAGGTAATGATTACCCTGTGTCTTGTTTATGAACGTTGCTATGTTTACTTTAAAATTTTTTCATAGCAGTAGATTGAATAGTGATTGAAATGTGTGCATTTCCAGTACATATTTAGTTTTTTTTATGCAGACCCCTTAGATGAATAAATAAAGAAATACATAGACTGATATTGTGTTTCCTGTCTTTGAAACTTCTGGACTGAATGCAGATATACTGAGGTTTTAAACATGGCTTTTTGGGCATTTGGCTGAATGAGAGCCCTGTTTTGGTGGCCAGGGAAGGTTTAAGTTTATACAATAGTGATTAAGGGACACAAGTGCCATCCTCATGGGGAATACATGGATGGTCCAGCTCCGAACTTTGCACTGATACATTTCATCACACTGAGCCACATGACCCTGACAGTTACCAAATATACTTTCAGCTAGACTTATAGTTTCACTTCTGGGAGTTGAAAGGGACCTCAAATGAATGAGAATATGATAGCTCTAAAAAACAGTATGTATACAAAGTTAAATATTCTGAATATCATGGCTTGAGTGTGCCATGGCTTTATGTTTTCAAGCAGCATTCACTAGACTTCGGTTGACTGAAGTAGCAGGAGAGTAAAAGGCCCAGACACTGAGACACTTAAATGCAGATTGTAAAAGGAGCAAAAGCTTGACCTCACGACAATGTAGAAGGTGGAGGGGATGGGCTTCCTGTCCCTGAAAGAAGAAGAGGAGAGAGCTGTGTCATTTTAAGTAAATGCTCTTCTTGATTTTGTCATGGGAAATATTGTTGAGTATCTTTCTTTTGCATCCATTCTAGAATGAGGAGCAAAGGCTTTGGTATTTCAGGAAAACTTCCCTAGCTTTAGGTCTCTGAAAAGTATCCAGAGTGAATTTGGGTCACACCTTCAAAGGGTACCATTATGAAGACTAATTATTAAAGATCAAGATTCCTGAGGATTAAAATCCTAAAAGGTGAAAATATTGAAAATGTAATTTTGGGAAAAATAACTTTAAATTCCTAAAAGACATGAATTTACATTTTTCAAAGGGGGATTGATGTGAGAAACATAGAAAAACCCAATAGAACACACATTAGGTTATTTTACAAAATAAAATATGAAACAATAACATAAGTGCCTTTTCAAGAATAAACAGCCTAATGTCATGCGGGTCTAACACTTAGGATGAGTGGCTGTGTTTACGAAGATATAGGTCCAAAAGCAAAATGTGTACATGTGTGCCTGTGGCTGGAGGCTGTGTACATGTACACATGTGTGCCTGTGGCTGGAGGCTGTGCACAAACAGGTGTGTAACCAAAGTCATCTGAAATACTGTGACAGACAGCTTCAGTCTGTTGGCGAGAAGGACCACAGGCTGATAAGGGGCTTTCCTGTACAGCAACTCCAAAACCAAGATTTTGAGAAGTATTATCTTCTACAGAGGCAGATGTACAGATATCTTCATTTATTGAGAAGGTTTTAACATTGTTATAGATATGCATAGTCAGATGAATGTCCACTAATGTGAGAAATCCATGGAGTCTGCTTAAAGGGCAAGGAATTTATTAAGGGATAAAAACTCACCACAGCACAGGAGATTTGTTGTTGGGTCCTGGAAAGCCCAGCTATGGTCCACATTCTTCTTCTGCCTGGTCCATCTCAGCATCCAAACCAATGAGGGAGAGAGAACTGCCTATGTGCATCCCAGGTCTTAAGGGTCGGCGAGGCCACACCCCAGGGGCATGTACTTCAAGGTCATAGTCAAGTGGGCAGTTACCTGCTGCTTCCCTAGGGGTGGGGATTGAGTGTCATAGACAGAACAGCTGCCCACTACAGTCCACCCTCAGATGAACGTCATGATAGAACACTTTTAGAAAGGCAAATCAGTAAGGAAGTACGTAAAGCAAACAAGGACTCCCCAAAAGTCTTTTTGCAACTTAGGCATCCACCAAACAGCAGCACGTGTGTTTCCTCATCATAGTGTGCTTATAAGTATTTTTGAACCAGTCAGTAAGTTCCCTGATTTCTTAGAAGAATGAGAAGGGACTGTCGTTCATGAGAAGGAATTTTATTTACCAGGAAAGAGTCCAAGGTGGACACAGAACTATAAAACTCTAGTTTGAAACTACGATTTTCATCTTTGGTGAACATGTCACCAATATTTCACCTGGGATTCAGTTTCCTTCCCTTCTTGCATAGCCCCTGTGCTGGTTTGTTTAAGTGTCAACTTGTCACAACCTAGAATAACCCGAGAAGAGAAGGGATGGCTTAAATCCAATTGGTCTGTGGCTATGTCTAGGGGACTGTCTTAGTGAAGCTGATGGATATGGGAAGACCCAGCCCAATGCGATCGGCACCACGACCTAGACAGAGGGCTCAGCGATGAGACAGGAGAAGGGGGATGGGAGCTGGCAGCAGATGGTGTCTCTGCAATAACCTCTCCCTGTTCTTGACTATGTGCATGTTACAGTGAGCTTCTCCAGGTTCCCGCCCTGACTTCCCTTCAGTAATGAGCTACAACTCAGACTTGTAAGCAGAACAAAACTTCTCTCCCTCATTTGCTTTCTGCTCAGGTTTTTGTTGTTTGTTTTTGTCACGACAACAGAATGAAACCAGAACAGCCTCTTTTGTTTTGTCTTTCTAGGAATTCTTACTTGGGGTCTGGGGCTCCCAAGATTTCAACATTTGGAATTCTGAACTTTCAGGATTGTGAGTTTGGGGATCTGAGATGTCAAAGATTTAGATTCAACCTCCAGAATTGTGTCTTTTGGGACCGTGAGAGCTTCTGGGTTGAGGTCATCCCAAGTCACTATTCACAGTAGTGGATTTGTATTGAATCTGTGCTACCCAATGTGCCAGTCACTAGCTGGGTGTGGTGACTGGCACGGGAAATATGGATGGCATAACTGAGGAAATAAATTCACTTTTTCAGAATGTTTGGCTATGTAGTGAAGGCTGGCCTCACATTCATGATCCTCCTGCCCCAATCTCCTGAGTGCCAGCATTCTAGCACCATGCCTTGCTTTCAGGTAACATTTTAAATCTTCTTTTCATTACCTCACATTTAAATCTAAGAAGACTAATGTGTCTATTGGCTGGTGTGTTTGGATAGTATTGAATTGTATGCAGTAATCTATTTCTTGGAGTTTATTTATTTCCTTGTTTATTGTGTGTATATGCATGTGTGTGTGCACACCTGTGGATTCCAAAGGACAGTCTGTGGGAGTGGGTTCTCTTCTATCTAGGGTCTCAGGGATCAAACTTAGGTTAGGCTCAGGCTTGGTGTCAATGGCCTTTACCTGCTGAGCCATCTCATTGGCCCTATGTGCAGTGATCTCGTAAAGTTCACTGGTGTTATCTGGTGCTAATACCTTTTAACTGAAAAATTAGCCAAACGGCAAACCAAACTGAAATTAGTGAAGAAATATTCACTTCATAGGAATAATTGTGTCATGAAATTACGTGTCCCTCCTCTATCACTTTGGGATGGATAATGGCTTCATAGATATTCATACAAGGACTGTGTGTGTGTGTGTGTGTGTGTGTGTGTGTGAGAGAGAGAGAGAGAGAGAGAGAGAGAGAGAGAGCATATAAACATATGCACATCTGTGTGTAAGTGGGGGATGGGAATGCTCCCCTTCCACTCTTCCTTTACTCAACATCTGAGGATCCGGCACATTCTGAGGTTTGGTCTCTTGCACTTCAGTAGCTTTTTAAGGATGGCATAATATTCCATCAGCAGATACACCACAGCTGATTTAATCTGGGCTCTACTGGGGGGTACTTGTGTTATTCACAAACAGCACTACAGTAACCATCCACTCTCATCTTCGCATGTGCAACGTGACTGCTGTTTTCTCTGGTTGTAAATTGCCCAAGAAATAAATCACAGAGACATCAGAATACAAGTCTTTCAGGGTTTAATAAGATGTCTTCTTGAGTTTTTCTCATAAATAAACTAGAGTGAGTATAGTTTCCATAAAATGTATATGAGCTGATTACATTTTATATATTTATGTGTTTATTTTAGTGTGTGTGTGTGTGTGTGTGTGTGTGTGTGTGTGTGTGTGTGATACAAGTGGAGGTCAAAAGACAACATGTGAGGGTCAGTCCTCTCCTTCCATTATATAGGTTCCAGAGTTTGATCTTAGGTCACCAGCATGGTGGCAAGTGCCCTTCACCTGCGGAGTCATCTCACCACCCCTCAACAAGTGTAATTGGACTGCCATATCATGAGAGAAGCAGTTTTTGTTTATTCGTCCTACCTATAAACTCTTCATGCTCCCGGTTCCCAATGCACCCTGTGTGCCCATGGTCCCCACAGTAGCAGGGGCTCAGTGGTCATTGCTAACGACTGAACAGATGTCCTGGCTATATGTGATGTGTGGAGATAGTGCACTTGCTTCAGAAGGATTTGCTGACGAGGAAACGGGTTGCTCTTGTCTTAAACAGCCAACTCTGTTGATAGTGCTGGCAATCAAGTAAGATTCAATTTCAATACTTCAGTCCTGTCCCTGGAGAGGACTCATTACTGCTGTGTCTTAAATCTAAACATGTCCTGCAGGTTCATGTGTGGAAGGTTTAGTCCCCAGAGGACAGGCTTTTACATTTTTTTTTTATTAAATTTTGAGACTTTTATACAAGGTATTTTGGTCATAGTCACCCCACCTTTATTCCTAACTCCTCCCAGTCTGACTCCCACCTCCTTACCCTACAACTTTTTGTCCTTTTATTAATTTTTAAATAACCCACTGTATATAATTTATGCTGTTCATTTACTCCTGAGAGTGGGGTCATCCACTGGATGGTATTTGACCTATCAGGAGTGACACATTTAAAGGAAACTCACTTTCTGTCCTCCAGAAGCCATCAGCTGTCCATGGCTCTTCAGTTAGAGTTTGGGGCTTGTGAACCACTCACTTTCCTCCCAATCTGGGATGATGACTGTGTAGCTGGAGTTTTTCTGGTCCTGCCTGGCTCACAGTCAGGACAAATCTCTCTCACCTGCAAGTCCACGGCCGGCTGCTCAAACCCAACCAAATAAACACACAGAGATTTATATTGCTTATAAACTGTATGGCCGTGGCAGGCTTCTTGCTAACTGTTCTCATATCTTAAACTAACCCATTTCTATTAATCTATAAGTTGCCATGTGGCTCATGGCTTACATCTTTTCATGGCGGCAGCTGGCAGGTCTCTTTCCTCAGCCTTCCTGTTCCCAGAATTCTCTTCTCTCCTTGTCCCGCCTATACTTCCTGCCTGGCTACTGGCCAATCAGTGTTTTATTTATTAACCAATCAGAGCAACACATTTAACATACAGAACATCCCACAGCATGACTGGCTGGATCTTCTGGAAGTTTTTGTGTGGCCAACCACAGCTGCTGTGAGTTCATGAATGCTGTCACTCTCTCATGACCAGAAGATGCTGTTTCACTTATTCTGTCCTAAACTTCAGGCTCTTAGCAATACTTCTGTCCCCTCTTCTTGTGACTGTTCCTGAGCCTTTAGGGAAGGAGTGATATAAATGCCCACTTCTGCCTGAGGACTCCACAGACATTTATTATCTGCACTCTGACCAGTTGTGAGTTCCTGCATTAGCGAACATCCAACAAAGAAACTTCTATGACGAGGCCCAAGAGCTACAGTAATCTATGATAGAGGACAGTTGACAACTATGTCCATTTAGCAGAATAATAGTATCTTCACCCATGGGGTCTCTGAGCTCCCCAACCCTGTGTTCTTGGCCAGATTTTCAGTACCAGGCATGTGTTTCTACCTGTGGAACAGACCTTGAAGCCAATTGAAAAGAAGTTGATGACCCCCACAACATTCATGCCACCATTGAACCCACAGGCATGTCTTCCCATGTCTGTCATTACTGTAGTTCATAGGATTCACAGTTGAGGAAGACTGTTGATAACTTTTTCTTGCAGCAGCCTGCATAGCACCTTCTAGTTGCATAAAAGCTAACCTGTAGGGACTATTCCTATAATAATGATAACAAAGATTTTAAGATATCTTACAAAGATCTAGAGCTTCCCCTTAAAAATTACATTGTGACAAAATTGCATAGGTATTGATGTAATGATGTCTATTGTGTTCTCTTCCCACCTCAAGTGCCTTCTTGGAGGTGCTCTGGCTACTCTAATATGATCTTGTAAACTAACAATCAGATGCCGTGGGCAAGATAAGAACATGGATTTTGTCTGGCCTTGTTCTCTCCTGTCAGCCCTCCATGTGTTCCCTGTAATTTATCTATTATTTCTCAATACGCCTCCTATTCTCCGAATCAACTTCATCACTGAAGGTCATTTCTAGTTAGAGTTAAGTTCAGGAAACAGGACCTTTTCCTATAATCACATGCTCTGCCTTTGAGTGCTGTTCCTATGGGGCTTTGACTCAGTGGCTCTGGCATTGTGTGGTGTGTCCCTCACAGGAAAGTGGGGATGCCAGCATGATGGAGGATTGTGTTTGTTAGTTTGTTGGGTCAACTTTCCTGGGCCCTGGGGTGCTCAGTTAGCTGAAGGCATTAGCAGTTGAATATGTGTGGGCTAAGTAAAACAGGTAAGTTTCCTCAGTGTGACAGCCCTCTAATCTATTGAGGTGTGAATGAAACAAAAAGGCAGAGGAAGGTTCAACCCAATTTATACCTGATAACTTGAGCTGGGGGAGTTCTCTATCTGTCCATCCACTGAAAAGTCTCTCTCTCTCTCTCCCTCCCTTCCCTCCCTCCCTCCCTTCCTTCCCTCCCTCCCTTCCTCCATCCCCCCTCCCTTCTCTTTCACTTTGTTTTTCTCTTAGCAAGCTTTACAGCAGAAAGACAGTATTTCTGTCATGATCTAAACTGTATCCCTGAACCATACTCTCTGGAATAGTCTACCACCTGAATTACTTGCTCTTATTACTTTTGTCATTTAAATATTAAATTAAATATTTAACTATTAAATGTGTCATTTAAATAATGTCAATTAAGTGTTTAGTTATTTAAAAATCCTCATTCATTCATTTATTGTGGTACAGATGATTGAACCCAGAACCTTGTGTATGCTAAGCAGGCAGTCTACCACTGAGCTACACCACCGACCTTTGCTTAGTTTTTAAATTAAGCACCTTTTTTTTTTAATGTCTGAAATGAGTATGGGTCCAATTTTATCTTATCTCCAACTGGCATGACTTTCCATAACTCCTTAAGCTGAACTAGTGTGACTTAGAAGGAAGTTCCAGGGCAGTTTTCTTGCTTTTTTCCTGCCAACCTTTGAGCACACAGGCCTTCCCATCTTTCCTAGGTCTCCTTGTGTGACTGTCGACCCTCTCCTCTGCCCTTTCATTCTCAACTCGAGCGGTAAGACTTTACCAACTACAGCTATGACAGAACTTGCCAGTAGTAACCATGCTGGTACCCGTGTTTGCTGGCTGCTTGCTGGATACTCACAGACATTTCTCTATATGGGTTGTAAGTCATTCACACACTCCAGAAACTCCATGGCACATCCTCTGAGGTCAGCAGCTAAGCTATCTGTGTAGGTCTACAGCAAGACTGCATGCTGGGGTCTGACTGCTCAGTCTTGGTTATATTTGCCATGGCCAAGGCCCATGGCACACCTCTCAGGAACACAGGCCCCTCACTCACCCCTCTGAGTGCTTTGACACCCCAATTCCTCTCTGTCTAGAAGTGACGGTAACCCTGTAGGTGTTCCTGTTCCACCCTCCTCTGTTAGTTACTTTTCTGTTGCTGTAATAAAATACACTGACAAAAGCAACGTCAGGAAGGCAGGTTTACTTTGACTTATAGCGTCCACCATGGTGAGGAAGACAAGGCTCCAGACAGGGAAAGAATGGTAGGTAGTAGGACCAGGAACCTGGTTGATCACATTCCCATCCCCACCATCGTGCAGGGAGCAGGGAGAGAGAGAGAGAGAGAGAGAGAGAGAGAGAGAGAGAGAGAGAGAGAGAGAGAGAGAGAGAGAGAGAATAGATGATAGATAGATAGATAGAGAGATAGATAGATAGATAGATAGATAGGTAGGTAGATACATACATACATACATACAGATAGACAGACACACACACAGGGAGAGAGAGAGAGAGAGAGAGAGAGAGAGAGAGAGAGAGAGAGAGAGAGAGAGAGAAGAACAGGAGGTTGGATGAAGCGACAAATCCTCAAAGCCCACCCCCAGTGGCATGTATAGCAAAGCTCTACCTCATTAAGTTGACCTAACCTCACCAAACAGCACCACCAACTAGAGCTCAAGTGCTTACATCTGTGAGCTTATGGAGGACGTTTCTCATTCAACCCACCACACCTCCTCTGCTGTGTTTGACAAAGTGCACATGAAACCATACAGCCCACCTGGGGCTTGAGATTCAGGAGCCTCTGATCCCTGGACTCCTTACTCATTCTTCTGCCCCAAGTCCACCCTAGATCCTCCCCAGATGTTGGAAGTCTAGAACTAAACACATGATTTCCTCTTCCCATTTGGACCTGGGAGGCCAATGGAGAAATAACTTCTATTAAGGAGTCTCTCTGGAGAGGGTTCTGAGCATGAAAATGGAAACCATTGAAGGTGTGGTTAGAGGCAGGTATTTGTTAGGAAGGCTTTGATCTTGGGTGATAGTGGTATGTTGACCCTTAGATGACCTTATGGAAAAGTTGCTGGGTATTTTGGAGAATCATCCAAAGAGCCAGTGTCTAGGAGAAGGCAGAAGTGTGGTTGGTGTACTGCCAGCTAGGAATAAGGAGTGCTGCAGGATCCACTGCCACAGGGAGGACTTTGGGCATGATGCTTCATGACACTGAAAGGCGTTGCAGAGTTTCTTACCAGATCATGGTGTGAGGCTGGAGGTGGGGAAGACACTGACAAATGATGCCCTGGAATCTTCTGAAGGGACCTCTGTCCATAGGTGTCCTCCACGGGCCCATGGCTCACCTGGTAGTCTCCTATCTTCTCCTTGCTTGCCTCTCCACTTGCAGAGATAACCAGGCACCACTTGGGTCTGAGCTCTGAGCCAGGATATGAGCTGAGATCACCCTTCACGGTCTGGGTATTGGCTCACGTGGTTCTGGACCTATCTGAGCCTAGGATTCCTCATCTGGGGGTTGGAAGGACAGTGCCAGTGCCCATCTCATTGAGAAGAAGGGAGTACAGTGAGCACATAAAGAAGTTGCTTCTGAGCTGGACAAGCCACCTCCAGGCAGCTGTCCACATAGCACCAAAAGGTTCCTGTTGAAAAAGACGGACTATTCGACACAGCTCAAGTACTCCCAGTGTCAGAGGATACAAGTGTGTCTACCCTATCACTGCTACCTCACTGGTTCTCATTGCCACCTGCTGCATGTGACCAGGATTTCCTAGAGGTGTCTATGTGTTCTATGTCCCCTCAGACATCCCCACTGGGTCCCTAAAGGAAACAAGATACAACTCTGGTTGTTGCCTCCCTGCTCACCATACATCAGTGATGAAGTCCTGTTTCTCTTGCTGGGGCTCTGCCACCACAGTGCTATTTGCAGCCTCTCTCTCACTCATGTTCTCTCTCATTTTCTCTTTCTTTTGCCTGTTTACTCTCTGCTTAGCTCTTCAGGAAGGTACTCTTATCTGTGTCCAGAATCTAAAGCCAATAGGAGCATCCCAGAGCCCAGTCTGCATGCCTGTTTCCAACACACGCACACACACACACACCATACACACAGATATATGCATAAAAATACCCAGAAACACATCCATATAGATGCAACACACAAGCACTGTGAAACTCATAGTTAGGGTTTTCACCGCTGTGATGAAACATCATTACCAAAAACAACATGAGGAGGAAAGGTTTCAGCTTACATTTCCACATCACAGCCCACCATCAAAGGAAGTCAGGACAGAAAGTCAAATCAGGAACCTGGAGGCAGGAACTGAAGCATAGGCCATGGAGAAGTGCTGCTTATTGGCTTGATCTTCATGGCTTGCTCAGCCTGTCTTCTTATAGTATCTAGGACTACCTGTCTAAGTGGCACCACCCACAGTGAGTTGGGCCCTCCCCCACCAATTACCAGTCAAGCAAGTGCTGCAGACTTGCCCACAGGTCAATCTGGTGGGGTCATTTTCTCAGTTGAAGTTCCTTATTAAAAAATGACTCTAGCCCATGTCATGTTGACATAAAACTAGCCAGCACAGACACAAAACCACCCCCAGTACTTAAATATAATAATACATGCTCATGAAAACACACTACACAGAAACACACAGTCCACAGATGCACAGATGTGCACAGACATAAAAATACTCAAGCATTACTCACATAAACACATGTATCTGCTTGCGTGTGCATGCATGCTCGCACACACACACACACACACACACACACACACATACATTTAGCTGAATTAATGTGTTAGCTTTTAATGAGATAGCCTATTTCAAGAAATTACAATTATTATTTGAATTCTTCACTAAATTAGGAAAATTAAAGCGACTGTCTTGGCCATCTTCTTGAATTCTTTACAAGGAGTTGAAGTTGTAGGAAGTGCCAACCCTGTATGTACTGATGAATTACACATACATATAATCTTATGTAGCCCAAATTCAGATGGAGGACAGTCCAGACAACCCAGAGGCTGCCTTGCCCTCTTCACAGACTGTGCTATACACCTCTGAGATCCCAGAAACCACTGTGTTGGCTATGGTTAGCAGACCTGTCCCAAGTTCCTGTTGAGGACTTTGTCAGGCCACGGGAGGAAGGAATAGGAAGGTTACTGCGTATATCCCTGGCTGTCTCTGCATTTTGCAGCTGAGATTGAGGGGTGACAGTGCCTGGCTTCAGCTTAAGATGAAAACCCCCTTCAGATAAGTCTTTGTCTTGTTGCATGTTCACTCTAGGTGCAGTCGAGGCAGCATTGTGGCTGTGTACCTAGTTTTCTCTCATCGTCACCAGAGCAGTTCCCATGTCCCCTTTAGGCACATCAGCAGTCATCTGAGATGAGGAGATCAGGCACTGTGATCCCATGTTCTATGACCAGAAACTGAGGATGAGCGATGAAGTCTGAGCTCATACTTGAAGCTTGGTGTGTGCCTGCTTGGAGGTGACTTCTGCTGTTGTTACTTGTTGGTTTGTTATTTTGACATAAAACTAGCCAGCACAGACACAAAACCACCTCCAGTACTTAAATATAATAATACATGCTCATGAAAACACACTACACAGAAACACACAGTCCACAGATGAACAGATATGCACAGACATAAAAATATTCAAGCATTACTCACATAAACACATATGTGTGCTTGCGTGTGCAAGGGTAGTCCAGGCTACCCTTAAACTCACCATCCCTCTGCCTTAGCCTTCTAAATCCTGAGATCACAGGTTGTGTCCCCAGGGCTGGCTTATGAAACACTCAGTATGAATGAGGGTTGGTGTCTTTGTGCAAGTTTCAGAACGTCTTCCTAGGCCTCTTGACCCCTGCTTTAAGGCATCCCAGTCTTTTGAGTAAAACTGGATTCTTCAATTGCCCATCAGTAGACAAAAATCCTTCACAGTGCCTTACAACATGGCCTTAGTGGGGTCATCACAGGTTACAGATGTAACTAGCTTAGATGGGGCTCTCCCATTGTGCAATAAAATACTCTGCCCAAAAGCACCTTAGGGGAGAAAGGGGGTTATTTTAGCTCACTCTTCCAGATCAGTCCATCACTGCAGGAATTCAGGGCAGGAACTTGAAGACAGAAATCATGGAGGGACACAGCTTGCTGGTTTTCTCACAGGCTCATGCCTACTCAGCTTTTTTATACAACCCAGGACCAAGTGCCTAAGGGTGGTGCTGCCCACAGTGGACTATTAATTATCAAGGTATCTCTATCAGGCATGCCGACATAACCATCTGAGGAAATTCCTCATTAATATTTCTCGGGTGACTCTAGGCTATGCCAAGTTTACAAATAAAACTGACTCGGACAGAGTTCATGCTGTGGTACCATGAGTCCCTAATTTCCTAGAAGGCTGTCCTCATGAGTAGAGAAGACACCCAGGGGCACACACCCAGAGACAAGGTTGTTGAAGCTGTAGGCTAAGATGGCAGTGATAAAGCCCCAATCTCAGGAATGCCAAGGTCACCAGCCACCACTAGAAGCCAGGGAAAATTCTCCCTTACAGGTTCAGAGGCTAACCCTGCCTCCACCGTGATTATGGACTTTTATCCCTCATGATTACAACACAGTGCGTTCCTGTTGTTGTGTGGCACCTGGTTTTTAGTCCTTTCCTTTAAGAGCCCTGGGAAATGCAGAGAGGTCCTAACTGGTTAAATAAGTACTGTCTTGACTAGAGCTAACTACATGGGTCTGACAGTGAGGCCTGTCTTCATAAGGCTTCTGCTTCAACTGCCCTCAGTCTTTCTAGGGTCCAGCCCTTTATAAGAACATGGCTTTTGTTGACCCCTCAAGGAAAACAGGAGGAATAGATACTGCTCCTTGGATGATGCACACCCACAGCCCCACGTGCCTGCTTCTTACCTAACACAGCCCCAGTGGGCACAGAGCCAGCTCCTTTGACGTGTGTGTGTGTGTGTGTGTGTGTGTGTGTGTGTGTGTGTGTGTGTGTGTGTGTGTGTTTTGCTATGCAGAAGGACCAAATGAGCATTAGGCAGGCAGTCTATCCATATGGGATGGTTTCAGGTGGAGGTTGATCAGGTCTCATTGTAAGAGTTAGAAAAGAAAGAACTTCATGAGACCTGGTATCTTATGATGATGGATTTAACTATTTTCAAATCCTTGGGGCACATGGCCCTTTCTTGATTCAATTTTTCACATGGAATCTTACTAGCCCAGGAGGTCTAGGTGACAATGCTTTGTCCTCCAAATATTTCTTGGCGAGGGGTTTTGAAGTCTTGAATTTCCAGTGTTTGTGTGCACATTCTGTAGGGTGAGCTCCCTGATCCACCTACACTAGTGATTCCCATACCACTCCTTGGATGCTTACTACCTTCCTGAGATTGTGACCAAAATAGCTGATACACGCAACTTAATCAGTGGTGGTGGTAGTAGGGCTGGCTACTTTGGTTCACAGTTTCAGAGGGTCAGCTCTCAGTTGCTTGGCACCATATGCTTGGGCAGAACATTGCAGTATCAGGAGCACGTGATGGAGGACATTGCTCAAACATGGATGTGAAGTAGGAAGAAGGCATATAAGAAAAAAATTAGGGCAAAATATAACCTCCAGGACATGGCTCCACAGTGACCTACTTCTTCACCCAGGCCACACCTACTTTTCTTCACCATTTCTGAAGCCATTATTATATATTGATGCATTGATTAGGTCATGACTCTCAGTGTCAAATGATATCTGGAAAGGCTCACAATCAGCCCCAGAGGTGCCTTACTAAACTCTTAAGCAATTCCTCATCCAATCAAGCTGACAAACAAATTAACCGTCACAGTGCCTGTATGAGCAAGGCCTTGTGGATTTATTGCTGACCAGGAGTGAGTCTTGATCTCAAGAGGCTCACAGTTAAGGGGGCTACACTCATTTCTGTATCGAAGCTTCTTTTGAATATAGATGAAAGGAGAGTTTGGTGCATGGGTCTTTAATCCAAGCCCATCAAGATGCATTTGAAGGCTGGAACCCATGCCCTGCATGATGTCTCACCACCCTCCACACTCTGAGGGTCTTGAGAGCTTTGCTCAGAAGACAGTGCATTGGCTAAATTGAACTTTCTAATGATAGTGTGCTTGGACACATGTTTTCTAAGTCAATGAGGCCTTGCTTTCTGAGTCATCCCCATAAGCTTCTCTTTGGGAAGGGTCTAGGCTGCCCATCTATGAAGGCTAATCTCAACATTACCTGAGAAATGGGCCTCCGGGTGTGCTGTAGGAGATCATCTTGGTTACGTTAATGAAGATGTTAAGAAAGAGTGCAGTGGGTGGCACCATTCCTGAGGCTATGATCCCAGGTTGAATAAAGACGAGGATTTGAGCTGAGTGAAAGTACTCAACACGTTCCACTTCTTGAATGTCAGTGTAGTGTAATCAGGAGCTTCAAGCTCTTGTCACCGTGACTTCCCTGAAGCGACGGCTGTGTCCTTGAACAGTGAGCTGATCAACCCTTCCCCCTTGAGATGCTTTTGTCAGTTTTTTTTTAATCATAGCAAGAAAAAAGTAACGAAGACAACACCCACCTCTACATAGTCTCCAGGTCTTGACCAGGCTCTGCCACTGTGGGTCTGTTCCTCTCCGTGGGTTATGTTCTTTTCGGTGGAAGGTCTGCCATTCCTCACTGTCTCTGATGGAAATCTGGATGATTTAGGTCGGCTGTGTGCAGGGAGGCAGCCAGGGTAGGGCTTGACATTGACTGTCCTGCCCCAGACTGGCATTGCCATGCATGTTACACAAGCCATTGGAGCCTCTGGCCCACCTCTGAACCAGGCACCGAGGACAGCTTCCCAGTGTGGACATGCAATCATTTGGGCATCTCCTGTCACCGTACGGCAGCAATCCCTGGGGAACGGAGAATGTTTCCCTATTCTCAATCATGGTTATGCCCCGTACATGGGCTGGGTGGAAGGCAAGGAAACAAGGAGGCAGATGTGGCCCCTTGTATGGCCCTGGGTTGCTTTGCAGCAGCCTGGCATCTGTGTGTAGCTGTGCCTTTCCCAACTATCTCTAACAGTGAAATAGTAAACAGCAAATGATAAACATCATGACAGGGGCAGAAGACGCTGCAGAGGAAAGAACAAAATTTTCACTAGGGCATTGTAAATGGTGCATTTCCTCCCTCTTGCATTTTCACTTTATACTAGATCCCCAAATTTATATAGCCAGCCCTGCTCCAACTCAGAATCTTAGCCACCACTGGCTATGGTGACCAGGCACAAGGCTAGGCCTCGGAACACCACAATCATGATAGTTAGAATTGCTCGTATTTCCAATCTGAGTGCCAGGGCAGGGAGGCTCATGAGACATGCGTGTATGCCTAGATCTCGTAAGTGGAGGCAGCAATTTGACCCTGACATGTCTGTTCTGGCTTTGTCTTGAGTGCTTGGCTACCAAGGCCTGCCTGAGCTTTAAGATGGCTGGAGTGCATGAAGAATTTGTGGACTAAAGGAACCAGGATCGGGAATGGAAATTAGGCCCACCACCTGCCTCCACACATAGCTTCAAGGATCAGGGAGTGAACACGCTCTGCATGCAAAGCCAGAGGACACTGGGGTTCCATGTGTGGCTGGCAGGGCTGGAGGCGCAGCCTGCGTGGGCGGCAGCACGTGATCACCTACAGCTGCAGAGCAATGGCAGCCAGTGCGGCGTCAGGGCTCAGCTGACCCTTCCTAGCACACAGGGCCTGGCCATCTTGTGCCCAGCCCTGGTAAAGCACCATTTTAGTTCTGCCTTGACATTTGCTTTTGCTGGGTTATTCTGTGAGCCATCTTAGGGGTGCCTAACCTGGAAGGGCACGTGCAGTCCAGGCAGAAGATGCCTGATGACTGGGAAACCGTCTCCATTTCATGAAATGGTCCCTTTCTGCCTTCCCTCAAGGCTTACCCAGTCCACTGCCCTGCCTGTGTGTATTCAATATTAGACCTTAAATTGGAGCACATTCTGACCCTGTAGGTCATTATTTTGTAAAGTGCTGGATATGGACATGTACCCTTTCAAGGGTCTTTTTTGAATAATATCATGACTTCAGAATCCTTTTGCAGACCCTTTGGGCCACGGTCTGCTGTCTGTATAGTGCCAAGAAAGGGGTTACATGTTGGGGCTCACACACAGTATCAGCTATTTTAATCAGTTTTTATGCACCACTCAGAGATCAAAATTAGAATCGCTCCTGTTTGTATCCTAGTATGTATTCAAGATAATTAAAAATCAGCCAGTGAAGTCAGAGAGCTCTTCCCAGGAGCTGCGAGGACTCGGAGGCAGCATTTCCCTCTAGGCAGATGGACTAGACTTTTCAGAGAGTCAATACGGACTCCGAATCCTGCTGCACATCGCATCAAAACTGCTAAGGCCTCGCGGTCACCTCTGCCTAGCTGGCACCCTTCCGGAGTGGTCAGCCCCCGGCCGCATCTCATTAGCAACCTGCAAGAACGAGCTACACACGATGGGCTGTGTGGGGACGAGTCTCTGAGCCTCTGAGCCCTGGGTCCCTCCGACTGCGTGATCCGCCGCACACCTCTGCTGCTGCTTTAAGACTGCAGAGCGCCCCAGCGGCCAGAGCAGGGGAGGGGTCCCCGCTCGCCTCCGCGCGCGGCCCGCCGGGCTCAGGCAGGGAAGGGCAGCACAGGGGACCCGGCGCCCGAGGCCGCCGCAGCAGGATGAGCCTGGCTGCGCGCCTGCTGCCTGGCTGCGGAGGGTGAGGCCGGCGCCCCGGAGGCCGCCGCCTGGCCGCGCTGCGCATCGGGGGGCGCCCGGCATGAGCTCGCGCCCGCGGCTGCGGCTGTGCGCCCGCGCCTGGCTGCCCGCGGCCCGCTGAGCCGAGCCGAGCGCACGGCGCACCTGGGCTGTGTCCGCGGCGTGGGGCGCGGCGCCCGGGAGCAGGTGTGCGGGGGCGCAGCGTGTGGGGAGCGCGGCTGGGCGGCTGGGCGGCCCCTGGGCAGGTGGCGGGCGGCGAGCGGAGCCGGGCCGGGCGCGGCGGAGCGCAGCGCAGCGCGGGGGGCGAGGCCGGCGCGTGGCTCGCTCGCTGGCTCGCTGGCTCGCGGGAGGCCGGGCAGCAGCAGGGGCATGTGGATACTGGCTCTCTCCTTGTTCCAGAGCTTCGCGAATGGTGAGCCTTGCGGTCTGCGCTGATTCCTGTTTGGGAAGGGGCCCGGGGAGTGGGTGCGGTGTGGGGGGCTGGATGCATGGGTGAAGTCTTCCCTCCTTTCCTTCCCTATCCGGGTTAGAATGTTCATGCATGCGTTTATTTATTTATTTTTAAAAATATATTTGCATTGCTTTGGAGAGGTTAGGCGGTATTGAGATGAGGCCGGGGAGGCATCGCTCTGCAATCGCTGGAAGCAGCCTACCTAGCTAGCTAGCCAAGGGCCAGCTCAGAGCCCAACTCCAGAGCTAGACAGCTACCTCATCAGAGCCAGCCAGATTTGGGGAGAGGAGAGGGGAATATCACAACCAGAAAAGGGACATGGCGTTAGGAGCGCAGGCAGGTGCAGGGGTCAATTAAGACAGTGTAGCCTTCAGGTTCTGCGCTCTTGAGCCTTAAAGCCTTCGCTTTAATTCTGCTACAGTTCACCCTTGAAGGCTGTGGGAAAGATGCGTCTTTCTGCAATCCCCTCGTCCCCTGGACACTACATATTCCTCGCAGTAGTGTATGTAAAAATATGCACTGCTAAGCATTACATCATCTGTAATGTTGACAAATTTTAAAAAATCACCTGTATACTTGTAAAAGTGAAACTGGTGAACGTTGTGCATGGTTTTTCACCCTCTCATGTTCAGCTGAGTCTTACATATTGAGACGCTTTCTTCCTGGTATTTAGAAAGCTATCGTTCTTGATGGAGTCAGACCCAATTAATAAGTGTATGTGTGTGCACCTTAGGCTGCCTGTCACACAGCGCAAATACGAACTTACATGTATGAATGGTTTTCTCTCATGTTGGAGAGAGGGAGAATTGTCACCATCATTTGGTATCGCCTGGAAGCATCTAGGGCTCCAATCCCCATTTCGAATTTTGGAACAACATCTGCATAAAACGTATAACCTGCTGACAATTAAAATTAAACCATTATACCGGGGGGGGGGGGGCGCGGGGAGAATATATGAATACAAGAGAATGAGAATGGATATATCTGGTCCTTACAAGAAAACAGGAGAAGGAGAATCCAAGGGGAGGCTGTAAGATTTTTCTGGAAGATACCTAGGGAAGCTGTAAGCACTGGCTGCATTTTCTTTCGCAGACCTTTGTAGTACTTAGAGAAAAACCAACCCGTGGCCAAAGGAAGGACATGATATTTACCATGTTTGAAAAAAATGATGACTAAGAAAAGATGGAGCCGAATGAAGAAGGTACCCCGAAATTCACATGAAAATGGCACTTTGCTCTTTAATATGACCAAAAGCAAAGTGACAGGAGTGTTCATCTTGAGATTTCCTCCCAGGCGGAAAAATTAGAGCAAGTTCTGACAAGATAGCCCCCTTTCCCAGAGGGCACTATACCTGTCCTGCCTCCTCCAGGGAATTTATCTTGGGGGATAGATGTGCTTCTGAGCATGCAGTCGAGTCTGGAGAGCAGCCCTTGCTGCTTGCTGATTTAATGGGGGAAGCACAAAAAAGGCCCAGATGTTCACAGATGTGTTCCAAAGCCGACATGCCTTGATGGCCTGTCTCCCCTGTCAGTGTGACATATCTGGACTCCTTGCAAAGGCCTGGGCTATTGGATGAAGGGAGATTTCCACTCTGGGGAGAAATAGGTGATTCAGGATGGTGAGCCAGGCTGTTCTGGTTGTCAGCCAACCAGTATCTATATTTCAGTGTGAGTTATATATGGTGAGCATGGTAAAGAAGAAATTATGATAGTCTCTGATACATAGATGCTATAAATGTCTATGATTTTTTAAATCAGCATTTCATAACTAAAAAAATACTATATAAAGAATTCTATGCAGTGTTCAAATTGAGTGAAATCTACCATATGGAAAATATATGCATAGATTGCTCATGTGCACCTGGGTAGAGTCGTGCAAGAATTATTTGCAAGACTTTTAACATCTGTTGTGAGAATCAGTATTGTTGCAGTAAAATGCACAGGCAAGTTGCTCTGACCCCATCAGCTGAAGGCCAGGGATCTGCCTTATGTAAAAATGGCCCTTCCTTTATATGAGCAAGCATGAAGGAAAGGCCTGACCCTGGAGGTTTGGGCTTTTACATTGGGGGGGGGGTTGGATTTTCCAGGGATGGTGTTCAAGATATACTATGCCAAATATCATAAAATATACACTCATGTCAAAATAAAATCCTGATTTAGAATGCTGCCTTTTGTAAAACTACAGTTTTCAAAAATCTGAAACTAAATGCTATCTGAATGGACTTTTTTGGGGGGTCAATAATTGCAATATTTTGGCCTGTCTTCATTTTGAAAAATACCCAGATGTGTGATAAGACCCAAACTGAGTATTGCTATATTGCTAGGCCTCGAACACTAAAATGCCCATTATAGTCATTTTTCTTTTTCATTTGCAAAAGATTATGTAAATAGATATTTGGAGGAAGGGGTAAGAAGCAGGAGTAGATGTACTTACTCAGTGTGTGTTTCAGATAGCCTGTCTTCATCTGAACAGTAGAAAGCTTGTAATGGGGGGGGGGAGGGTATGTTCCTTTCTTAATTAAAGCATTGTTGCTGGACAGGCTACAGAGAGTATTTGGGGCAAAGGCCAGAAGCAAGAGACCAGTCCCTGCATGGGTTAAAAGCTTGCGAGTGACCTCACCTGAGAAAATGCAGGGAGCCTGTGATGTAGTCAATGTGCTCTCTAACACCCTGGAAATACTCACAGAGCAGCTTTAGGAGCACATGTGTGCACAGACACGCTGCTGCATGTGTATTCAGCATGAACAGGCGGCTGCATCATTTCTCTGAACATGGTCTCTTGATTTCAACCCCAGTGAGTGCTTTCTAGTGTAGCATTCCTGTCGAGAGCAGAGGTGGGGGATAGTATGGTATACAGGTTTATATCGAGGGTGCTGCTAATGCTGCATCCTGGCATTTGGGTTTATGCACATGCACCCTTGACATTGACTTTTCTTCAGCCATGAGATTTTGAGCTTCACTGCATTATGCTCTCAGGCGCCCCGAGCCTAGTTAGCTGTGGTAAGAGAGTAGAGCCATGGTGGTGAGAGGCTCAAGGACAAGCCGGGTGTGGAGCACCTTTGGGACTCTGCAGATCACATGACAGGGCGTTATAGACCTGACACCTGGTATTTTATTCAACCATAGAAGTAGGCCTTTGAAAGTACTGGTATATCTTGAAGGCTTCCAAGATGATATTTTAAATTTTAGTTTCCATAGACATATACAAGCAAAAAAAAATTCTTTCTCTCCCATATAGAACAGAGTGAGATTATTTTTGATAATTGTGGAGTTCATCTAAAATTGCTGGGCCTTTGCACAGAAGCTGCATGCCCCTACAAGATGCCCTCTGTAGGCAAACAAAATGCCAGGCAGACCTTTAATAAATGCCAGCCAATCTGCCTCCTCTCCTTGACTATCCTCCTTGCCACTTGGGTGTCACCAAGGGTTCCCTGCTGCCTGGAGAATCAGCAAATCACAGGGCAAACCCTGCACCTGTGCTGCTGGGGAGGAGGAAGGATGTAATTTTCACACACACACACACACACACACACACACACACACACAAACCCTGCCCATTTAAATCCCCGAATCCCTGAGGCCCGAATCTCCACATTGCTGACAAAATATTTTATCATGGATTTGTCTGGAGTAAACAAGGAAGGTGGCCAAGGCTGAACAGGAGTCAGCTCAGTGCCACAGAAACTTGATGTAAAGGGGGAGGGGCATCTTAAGATCTATGAGCACCATGGGATACGGGAATGCATGTTTTTGTTTGTTTTTAAATAAAGCAACAACTTTCCCTATTTCCTGCATTTATGAAACCTTGATAGTGAATTTGGTTAAGCATAGATAAAGTGGCAATAGGTAGGGCATTGGGGATGTTTTGAGAATGAGCACCCCATTCTCTTGGCTTTTTAGTGAGGTTCACCTAAGCTGGGTAGGTACCCTGCGGCTGCCCATGCATCCAGTGGGCATTCTTTTGGCCACGGCACTCGGGTACATGCTGGGGCTAGGTGGCAGGCACTGTCAGCTTGGGAGACACTGAGCTTCTGCTACCTGCATGTCAATTGTGTCCCCGCCATAGGACACTAGTGGGCGGCAAACCACGCCAGACTCCTGCAGCAAGCTCTCAACAGAGCAGGCAAACCTCCGCCTCCGAGGATGCTCCACACACTTGTCTAGGGTTTCCCTAAGAAGCTGCCTCCCCAGTGTCCCTCAAGTTCGTTGTGCCCAGACTCCATGGCTCAGGAGGTGGGGGTTTACACACAGCGATCATGTTCAGGGTTTGGCAGGTCAGGAATGGTCTGCAGCAGTCTTTGTTGTCATTTGTGCAAAGAAGGACACGGCTTGCAGCAATGTCTCCAATCTCAGAAGATGCGCAGAAGGCAGGGAGGTGTCTGGAGCCGATGGTCCCAGACAGAGTCCACAGGGTCCCCCTTTGCATACTGGAGAGGGAGCCCAGGGGTGGCCTGTGAATCTTGAAGGGGGCAGCTCCTTGCCCGATTGGCTGACCTTCCAATGTCATCCCAGGAGCCGCGGGGCTTCTCCTCGGCTGCTGGTGACAGGGGTGATGCTGCGCGCTGCTTGTCCACAGCCCATCAATCTCCTGCAGCTGTGGCTGCAAAGCTCTGGGGGCCTGGAGCCGCGCCCCCACCCACACGCCAGCAAATTGGACAGCACCTGTTCCTCTGGATTCACCTTTAACTCTTCATGTTCCAAGGATCTAGGCGCAGAAATTCTCAGTTCACTTCTGGCTGTTCCCCCCACCCCCACCTCCACCATATTCACATTCCTTAATGTTTTGAAAACACAAGCTAATTCAGAGTTGCACTTCCTTTGCTAAATGCTTGGTGAGAATGGGAGATCCCGGCAGCCCTGTGGTATATATAATTTGTTATGAATTCTGAAGGGGAGCACCCAAATGCCTTCTGCAGATAGCAAGCTCTCCACCTGGGCTGCAGGAAGAAAGAGCCAATAGGAAGGGCAGATCCCTGATGTTGGTTCCAAGGTCAGACAGCTTCTGCCCAGATGCTCAGAGGTCTGGGTTCAGCCTCCATTATCCTTCCTAAAGCCTTGGCTTTCTCTTAGATGGCTTCAGGGAAATCTATAACTTGCCAATTTGGGGCTTACTAGAGAAGTGACCAAGAGGCTGAGATGTCCACTGTGTCCAAGTGTGTCCTTTGCACAAAGCAGAGCACATGGAAACCCAGGTGGAAATGAACGAGAGAATAGGTGAGACATAGCCTTGCTCCTTTCTGGCCTCCCCTCCCCTCTCCTGACTTTTCCTCTCTGGCTTCTTTCTAGCTTCCTTCCCATCCTAGGTTCTTCACCCAGTTTGCTCTCTTGCCTTCATCCTCTGCTTCAGCTGTTTGAGAAGGGTGGGTGAGCAGTTGGCGGCCCCCTCAACATGCCCCTGCTTTCTGACAGGCAGCTGGCCTGTGGCAGGGGAAGCATTTGTGAATGACCGTGGAGCATGCTGTCTTACAAAAGGGACTCACGTGTGGCATGTGGTGGGGCTTCCTTTTGGTGACACAGCCTGCTCTGATATCCCCAGGTGCCCTTCTTGGGGTGCAGTGGGGCTGGTGTCTCAGCAGTGACTTCATCAAAGCCTGGGAACCCTTGTTCTCAAGTGACAAGATTTGGGTACTGCCTGTCTATTCTGGATTCTCGCTAGAAACAGCATTTAAACTTCTGACATTTAAACTTCCCACCAGCTCCTGAGAATAAAAATAAATAAATAAATAAAGCTCAAGGTTTTAAAGCCTTCATCATGTCTACAAAGTCACACTACTACTATTTTCTTTAAGTTTCAAATGGCTACAGATCTCTTGTCAATATCTTATTTTAGCAGCAGAGTTGAATATAAAGTTGGAATCTCATCAGAGTAACATAAAAAATTGTATTTTAATCATTGTTAAACCCCCAGTGTTATATATAAGGATCTAATGTTTTAAAGCTTACAGTCAATTTTTGATTTTTAGAGATTCACATTTATTCTGCGTTGATCAGCATGGATGATTAACTCTCTTAGATTATGTAAATATATGAATATTAAAACCACTTAATAGAGAAAGGATGGACGCAGCTGAATAGGTGGATGACGAGATAAGAGGAAAGAGGCGACTCTGGGAGATGGAGTGACAGGGATTGATGAATCTTGCCTACATCCCTATTTAAGATACACTTTTTTCTTCAGAAGACAGTGAGTAAGATTTAAGAGTGAGCAAGCAGTCCTATTTATAGAAAGACAGTTTGAAATGCAGGGGCAAAGAACCTGAAGGAACGGAATAGAAACTGAGAGGGATTGTCTCCACTCTAAACGTGGGCTTTCCCCATGTTCCTGGTACAGTACTGAACTTTGTAGTAGAGACAAAGCAAATCACCCTTGTGGAAATGGTGAGAAATTGTGCCTGACTCTACAGAATATTCTGGAAGTTCAATCACTGTTAAGTCCTCCTCAGCTTGGGAAGAGACTCTAGTGAGTCTGAACAGGAGCCTGGAAGCTCAGAGAGGACATTGTCTCTGTGGCACAGCCTCCCCTAGAGACTTCACAGCAGAACACCAGGGGAATGGAATCAGCATGCGCTTCCAGAGAACAGCAATTACAGAGAGAGAAGGGCTTACACCGAGGATCTCATGATTGTCACAGGGTCCTCCTTGCTAACCTGTTATTAAATTCTGAAGATTTAAATTGAGATACACACACTTCTAATTGGTCAGACCTGGTGGGGCAGGAGATACAGCCACAGGCTGTGTGATTGACATAAGTGTTATTGAACAAGGGAAAAGGAACACACCTTCTCTTAGATACAGCAGTCTTCCTTTTATTTTATATTCTGTGTATCGTAAGAGCATAGTCATTTTACCTTCTGTGCCTGCCTTATTTCACTCAGCAGACCGTCTTCCAAGTCCATTAAATATGCCCAAGTTAAAACATATTTTAAAAAACAAAAACATGGGTTTGGGTAGATGGCTGCTAGTAAAACTCTCACCTTGCAAGCATGAGGACCTGAGTTCAGCCCCAAACCCATAAAAATGCTAGGTGCAGGGATGCATGCTCACAATTCCAGTGCCAGAGGGGGGGGGGCAGTGACTAGAAGATTGTTGAGGTTTGCTGGCCAGAGAGTTTACCTTAATTGGTGAGCTCCATGTTCAAAGGAGGTAGATTCATTGCCATGGATGATGCCTACGGTTTTCCTCTGGCCTCCACAGACACATTCACACATTCACACAACCATATGCATACCCCTACTACACACACACACACACACACACACACACACACACACACACTAAACAAGAGAACAGAATGTTCTCTAAGATGCTATATAGTCCTCATTCTGGCTTTGCTATCTCCTCCCATGGTACTTTTTTTTCTGTTCAGAGTCTAGACATTGAACATGTGTAGGAATTTTGTACTAGCGTCACATCTGTCCTTCCCACATCAATGTGTGGATCACTGGCCTTTGATTGTAGGGAGATCTATGGTAACCTGGTAACTTTATAGAGGCTATTCTTCCCAGACTGTGAAGAGCCCACATTAGAGAGGCAGAAGCAGAGTGATCCTTGATTTTGACTCCTGCCACCCTTGACTCTTTTAATATTAACGGAGAAACAGAAAACAACATTTAGCCTGGTTTTGTGCAGAGTGTAAGCAATTCATTTGCGTTGCTTGCAATTTAATCAGAGCCATTGGTTCTTCTAGGTCTCTGAACTCTGCCATATTGAATGCTGCTGCAAAGCCACAACATGGTGCTGTCACTCTCACTGATCACCCGTGGGGTCACCATGATGGTCAGGTTGAAGATGGGGTTGCACCCCGTGTGAATGGGTGGGCTTGTTTAGTGGTGGAGGCTTGTCCTGAGTGAAACACTGATTCTTCTCAGGGGCTCTGTGTGGACTGTGGGGGTGTGGGTAAATGCCTGTGCTTTTATTACAATACAAAGGCAGGTACAGACAGAGGTGAGAGGGGTGCTGCCCTCCTCTGCCCAGATCCTATTCCTCTTGAAGTATTGCGAAGACTTCACATTAAGTAAACATATTTCTCCTGAGGAAACTCCACATTCATTTCTTCTCTCCACAGCCACACTGCTGTGGTGTGAGTTGATCTGGGATTCCCCTAGGATGCTGAAAACCCCAAATCCCAGGCTTCTTAATTACAGTGTTTATTTCTTGATATCAGCTGCAGAGCATTTTTTAATAAGTGATGCATAGAAGCTGGGGTACAAATAACAATGCTATATGACTCGTGAGAATCCAGGAAGGAACTAGAGCCCCAACAACTGGCAATGCTGGGAAAGTGGGCGGCTGTGTAACACCCAGAAGCTGCTATGGCTACCATTCCTCCTCCTCCAGCTCGCATCTCTTACTGGGTCCACTCCTGTAAATGGTGGTCACTTAATTGATCTGTTTCTTTGGCTAATGAAAAGGAAATGCCTAAAATGTGGGTGCTGGTTAGTTTTAATTGTCATCTTGACACAATCTAGAATAATGCAGAAGAGAGTCTCAATGAGGATCGTCTAGATCAGGGTGGCCTGTGGGCATGTCTGTAGGAGATTTTCTTGATTATGTTAATGTGGGGATTCTGAGCTCTGTGTGAAGACTACCATTCCCATATTTGGGTCTTGGAATGAGAATTGAGAAAGTGAGTTGAGCAGCAAACATACATGCCCTCTTTGTTCTGGACTGTGGATGTCAGTAGCTGCCTCATCTCTGCCATGATCTCTCTGCAATGATGCACTGCAACCTGGAATTGTAAGATGAATGAAACTCTCTTTATAAACAGATTTATTTTTATTTCATGTGTATGAGCATTTGCCTGAATGTATGCATGTACACCATATGCATGTCCAGTGTCAACAGAAACCAGAAGTTGATGGTCAGATTGCCTGCAAGTGGAGCTATCCACAGTTGTGAGCTGCCTTGTGGGTGCTAGGAACTAAAGTCAGTCCTCTGCAAGAGAAGCCAGTGCTGTTAACCACCGAATCATTTCTCCAGCTCCAGACTTTTCTCTCTTTAGATTGCTGTTGTAAGTGTATTTAATCATAGCAATAGGAGGTGAAGCCAGGGTGCCATCACCAGGTCCAGCAAGGAAAGTCATTCATCTATGTCTTTGTGCAGTGGAAGAAAAGTACAGAAGACACCAAGTGCTTTCAAAGGTCTGGGACTCTCTTTCCATCAGATGGTTAATTTGGCAGTCTGTCTGGCAGGACAGTAGACCTTGAGCAATATGGGAAATTACACAAATGCATGTATCTTAGGACTCACCAAAACCAATATTTTCTAACTCTGCTGGCTACTGTTTAGAATAGGCTTGATTGGAAATTCATGGAGTAATCCGGGGAGAAAAATATCGACCTAGAGGTGATCTAGGTATTGGTTTGGGGTACTTTGCTTTGCTCAGGTGTTACTTCATTTGTCCATTGCTAGGGGATCTTACAATAGAGCTGCAATCTCATTGGTATGCACAGTCACAAGAAACCCCACATCCATCCCTTCCACCCCAAACACCTCTGTCATTCCCTCCCTGTGGTGATATATTGTGTACTCCAATAAAGTTTACCTGGGGATCAGAGGACAGTCAGCCACTATATTAAACATAGAGGTCAGGCAGTGGTAGCACACTATCCTAGCATTCAGGAGGCAGAGATCCATTGGGATCTTTATGAGTTCAAGGCCACACTGGGAACACAGCCAGGCATGGTGGCACACGCCTTTAATCCCAGCACTAGGAAGGAAGGAAGATGGCAGGACACAGAGAGGTATATAAGGTGTGAGTATACAAGAAGTCTCTCTATTGAGGCTGAAGATTTCGTAGAGATAAGAACATGGCTGGCTTGTTCTGTTTCTCTGATCTTTCAGATTTCACTCCAATATCTGGCTCTGTTTTTTTTTTTTCTTAATAAGACAGTTTAGCAATTTGTATTACACCTCCCAAAGGATGGAAGGATTAGGCTAAAATATTTTATAGGTTTCAGTAGTGTAAGATGTTCAGAGATCCTAGAAGTAGAGGTTAAGAGGAAAAAAGATAAATGTCAGATAGATGATAGATAGGCATGTAGAAGACAGATGAAATCAGATAGACAATAGGTAGATATATGATAGATGATTGGCAGGTAAAAGCTAAATGCTAGACAATGATATATCTATTTATCTGTCTATCATCATCATCTATCATCTATTATCTATCTATCATCTATCTATCTATCTATCTATCTATCTATCTATCTATCTATCTATCTATCTATCTATCTATCTACAATCATCCATTTATCTATCCATCTATTTGCCATCTCTCTACCTGTCCATTATTATTGATTTATTAATCCCTCTGATCAATGCCATTCTTTCTCTGGTATATTTGGTGCTTTGTTTAATTGCAGGCAGAAGCTTTATTGATGGACTTGACCCTGCTGTATTTCTTCCCCTGACTCCCTTTTTATTTGCATCTAGAAGCCTAGCAGAGAAGCCCCTTGGAGCCTAAAGATAGCCATATTTCTCTAGGAAAGAGATTGGCAGTAGGCAGCCCTTTAGGATGCAATATTGAACTAGCTAGACAATGAGCCAGATTAGAATGAGACCAGTCAGAGGAATGGATTTACTTGTAGTTAGAGATGCTGCTTCTAGGCTGCCCTGGGAACAGTGCACATGCCTGCAGCCCACTGTCTGTGCACAAGCTCATACCAAATCCAGATAGCAGGGGCTTGGGATCATTTTTGCTATTGAGTTTTCTTGGTGGCTACTGCCCTCTTATAAACAAGTGACCAAGTTAACCTTGTCTATTGTCCAATGCATGCACTATCCACTATGTTGTCAGAAAAGAGAAAATAGCACATGAGGAAACTCCTGCCACTCACTGTATACCCTTCCACACATATGATAAAATTAAGGGCATTGATTAGTGGTGGAATTATCTTTCCCAAATACCATGTCCTTGATTTTTTTTTAACTAAAATAGACTTGAATGTGCTGGAGAAAGGCCTAAATTCAGAACCTTTAAAAATACCTTTTTTTTTTTTTGTCCTAAGATCTTATTTTAAATAATATTAAAAATAGCCTTTCCCTTCTTGGCATCTTCAAGAGTTCTATGTTCTAATCTCTTGGCCATTCTATTGTGAGTCACTGCAGAAATGACCCGTCAGGGCAGCTGTTGTCAGCTGGAGCTTCAGAGAACTGGACAAAAGGCTTTGCCGGCTGAAGGTTTGCCATTTCTGCTTACTCATCACTGGGACAATCGGGCCATGCCTGCTTCTCTGCAACAATAGGCTCCTGAACCTCTGTGTCTTTAAATTTTTTTTAAGAAAGAAGATTATGTTCAGGAGTCTAGACCTCTGAGGGAATTCGTGGGAGATGATGCCAGTTTAAAATAGCAGCAGGTCCTCTCCAGTCGGGAGCTTTGAAGCTTGCACATCGCAGCACACGTTGTTCTCTTTGGAAGTTCCTGGTGGAGTGGGTCAGCCTTTCTCATCTCTCCTTCACAGAAAGGGCATAAATATTTCCATCACCAGCCTTCATAACCTGTGAGAGACCCAGGAGTAATTGTAAATAGGGAGGCATTTTTTTTTATAGAATATAAAAATGAGACACTGTATGACTCAGATTAGAACAAATCATCACCTCAACCCATGGAAAATGCTTCTTATATAGTTTATTGAAAGTCCATTGGTTTTCACCGGGGCTTCTGATACCTTTCAGTATGAATGACTGTTCCTAGGACCCACCCCACCTGTGGAAGGCAGGGCACCGGAGGTGTGCGTCCCCGTGGCACATCCGTTAGAGTGGGGACTATTTGGAAGCTACCGAAGAGCTGCCTCCATTTGTAACCCAAATTCTTTTTTTTTCTCTCCCTCCTTGGGCATTGGGAGAAAACCATTAGTGGTTCCTTGCACAAGAGGAAAGTGTAAAAAAAAAATGGTGATGTTTCCTCAGGAGCCTGGAGGCCTTGTCAGGCTCCGTGCTTGTCTAAATGCAGGGTGATCTGTTCTCCTCCAGGGAAGTGGAGACATGGCTGTCTTTTCTCACTTGCTGGGGTCCTACTACCATCTGAGAGCAATGTGTCTTGGTCCTGCAGCCTATGCACCCCACTCAGGTGCCCCTTAGAAGACTGCTCTCCCTCCATTCGCAAGCAGGCAAGGAGAACTGGCATTGAATGATTTATTATTTTTTTCTGAAGCATAGGGCATGAGTATCACCAGTTATTATGGTGCTTCAGAAAGAGCCACGACATATAAAGTGGACTTCATAAAGTCAGGTAATTCTTAGTCTGGGTTTCTTGGTTTGGGACAGGTTGCAGTCAAGAAACAGAGCACCCATTCTCACAAAACTGGTTATTTCAAGGGAAATATGCTCCTGATGTTCTCATGTTTAGTTTAGTCCCAAGGTTTCCTCTGGTGGCAGTTTTGCAGCCACAGGGATATTGGACAATGCTTGATTGTCGCAGGTCTGGTTGGGCACTGGAGGTTGGTACTTGAATGGGAGGGTGGAAACCAGAGATACTGCTCAGCATCCCATGATGTTCAGGATGGCCCTCAGAACAAAGAATGATCTTGTCTAGTTTATTATTAGCAGTGAGGCCCTGCATGTTAGCTGAGAGCCTTGCTACACATAACACAATTATTTATTTAATGTGAGGCAGCGTCTCATCTGTCCCAGGTTGGTCTGGAATTCGCAGTGTAGTTGAGGATGACCTTGAACTTCTGGTTCTCCTGCCATCACCTCCCGAGTGCTGGCATCCAAGGTATATTCTCTATGCCTGGTTCATCCTTAGCCCCCAGTTTTATGTCATGACTGTGAGTTCTAGAATAATCTTGGAAGGAGAAAGGAAGATATTCTCGATCAAATCTCAGTTATAATTTCGCAGCTACTAAAATCAATAGCTCATGGGGCTTGTATCCATTACCCATTGATTACTTTTTTTCATAATTAAAAAAATAAAACAAATCCATGTTCCCTTTTATATCATTAAGGACAGGGATCCTGGAGGTATGCCTGGGTTCTGCTAGACATTTTTTTTCTCAAGTGATTATGCTAATTTGTGTTTGATCAGATGATTAAATTACAATGTGATTAACCCTGTGTGCTAACCACTCAGAAGGCATTTTCCTTCATCTGGCTGCCTTGTTTCTAGAGTGTCCAGTTCTGCCTACTTGATGGAGGCCTGCTCTTGCTGCAGACTTGAATTTGTGTTTTCAAAGTGCTCTCAGTCTTGTTACCCAGTAATTAGGACGGGATATTAATATCATCTGTTGCTCAGGCAGAGGCCAGAGTGGAGAAGCCTCTAGACACAAGTAAACCCTAGATGGAAATCATTAATTACTTGGAGACATTCAATGTGGAATGTGCTGGAAATGAGAGCAACCATACTCAGTGGGAGCTGCATGGGCCAGAAGGTGCGTTCAGTCATCTTGCTGGATGATACCTCTTCCTTTTCATGCTGCTGTTTCCTAGCGTTTGCCTGTGTCTGTGGTAGCTGTGAGAGGAGTGTTCTTTGATAAATCCCATCTCTGTCATTTGGCTCTGCTTTTGTAAGAACGCAGCTGGAGGTGCTGGTGCCCTTACTAAGTTCATGTATTGGGTTTGTTTTTCCATGCTGAGTATTTCAGTTGGGTGAGAGGGTACTAAAGTATGTGAAGGTAAATTACATAAGAAAATGGGAGATGCTTAGGAGATAGGGTGAGGGAACCAGTGGCCAGAGGTTTCAGCTCCTTGTGTAGTTCGAGGAGTTTCGTGTTTTTCTTCATATCCCGGCACTCCCCACTGCCCCCTGCTTGATGTGAGAATAGAGAAGCAGTCTGGTTACCATGAATGCATTTGGAATTCCAAGAGGTTTTTAACTTTTTCTGTCAAAGTGTGCATGTGCTTTGGTCTGGCTGGCACTTCTGCTATCTTCTGTTTCAGAGTAGGCAGCTGCAGCAGGAATCTTAGAGAGTCTTATTAATAAGAGCAAACCTGGAGCCAGTATTGGGGTAAACTGGAAGATCAGAGAGACAGAACAAGCCACAGCTAACCTCACCTGGCCAACTTCTCAGCTGATCCCGTTTCCTCAGACTGGAAGCCTCTGTGTCCTTATCCAAATGAATCTCAGCTGAACTGTGCTGCTCAAAACCTAAAAGTTTAACCAGCTAAAAGCTTCTAGTTTCTGGTCCTCATGCCTTATATACCTTTCTGCTTTCTATCATCACTCCCTGTGATTAAAGGCATGAGTCACCATGCTTGAGTGTATCCTTGAACAGATGGATTTCTGCCTCTGGAATGCTAGTATTAAAGGCAGTGTGCTACCACTGCCTATCCTAAGTATCTAGTGGCTTTTCTGTTCTCTGACCCCAGATAAGTTTATTAGGGTACACAATATTTTGGGGAACACAACACCACCACAGGCAGCACAGGACACTGCCTATCCTTGGGATTGCTTACATAATTGTGAGAACCACTGGGCTACCAAAATCAATGAGCTGATGAAAGTGCAGGTAGACCCGGGCAGTGGTGACTCTGCCTTTAATCCCAGCACTTGGGAGGCAGAGCCTGGCAGATCTCTGTGAGTTCAAGGTTAGACTGGTCTACAGAGTGAGATCCAGGATGGGCACCAAAAACTACACAGAGAAACCCTGTCCTAAAACAAAACAAAACAAAACAAAACAAAACAAAACAAAACAAAACAAAACAAAACAAAACAAAACAACAAAACAAAACAAAAAGAAAGTGCAGTTGGAAATAGCATAGGGCTGGAGAAGTGGCTAAGTAAGTAATCATCACTTGCCTTTCTATGCAAGCTTGAGGACTTGAGTTCAGATCCTTAGCAGACATATTAAAGAAACAAAAGGCAGGTGTGGCAGGGTGCATCTGTAACCCCAGAACTGGGGACTCAGAGACAGGTGGAGCTCACTGGCCAGACAGATAGTTTAATTGTGAGTTCTAGGTTCAGCGAGAGACCCTGACTTAAAAAATAAGGTGGAGAGTGATAGGGGAAGTCACCGACACTAACCTCATTAACCTCTGGCCTCTATACACAGCACAGCCATACACAGCTATGCACACACACACTCAGGAAAATGTTTACATGAGCACCACATATGTGTCTCATTCAGAGACATTAAGATCTCTATTCTTTGTTTGAAGAAAGATGTGTTGTAATTCTTCTCTTCCTCCCAACATGAAAGGACAGAAGTGCAAGCTGCCTCAGGCGTAGGTGCTTCAGTGATCACATGACCTTGGCCGCGCCTGGTCCCTATATAGTGATGGTGACAGTTGCCCATAGCTGAAGTTTGCTGTCCATCACCAGAATGGAGGTGCTGTAGCTGAAGTTTTCCACTTTAAGGATTTATCCAGAGTGTTTCGTACTGTGCCCAAAGCTGGGAGGTAGGCACGGCCATCAAACAGTAAAAGAGGTGGGACTAAGTAGGGGCTGACTATAGCAAGGTTCTCAGACAGCAGAGTGAGGGCCCTACCTCCGGGCATCTTCACTGTATCTTCTGCATCAGTTTCACAGAGGGTGAAGCTGGATGTCTGTCATTAGATTCCAGTCCCAGGCCAGTCACCAGCAGTTCCAGGGAGGCATGTAGAGCCCATGTGATATGGTACAGTAGTATGACTTATACTTTCTTCACAACAAATTTGTTTGACTCTTGAATCAAGCCACTTTGATTCCTTTGCAGTTTTTACGCTGCAGATGGCTATGTGAAATTTGCTTTCAAGCTGAGCAATTAAGAGTCATGTTGAGCAAGTGAGATATTGACTTTGAACTCATTATAAACATATGGAAAATAGATTTATTTTTTCTTGTCACCACCTTATTTAAGTTAGACAACTAAGGGGTAGGCGAATGGACTTCTGTCCAAGATGCGGTGAAATATCTCATGGCTTTAGGTCCTGCTGAAGAGTGAGATTGGAGAGGATTGAGATTTATATCACAGGCATGCTACCTGCCAGGATTTTTTCCAACTCTAAGCTCAAAGACTCTATCTCTCTTTAAGCACTTTGCATTTCAGATGTTCTGAACAAGACATCAATTTTCTCAATGCCAAAAATGTTAGAATCAAAACATTTAGTAAATTTTGAATTGGAGACCAAAATTAGATGGGAATGTATTTTTAGTGATGGCTCATCAGAAGGAGACACAGATTGGTTTTGTTAAGACGTGTCTGAGTCCTCCCGCAGTGCCATTGTCTATGTGTCTTAGTGAAGGATCTGGGACACACGTCTTGAAAAGTTTAGAAAACATTGCCTAGGGATTCTCATGTATTCAGCTCAAATGGAAGCTCTCCTATTAAGAATAGTGTGTGCCTGTGTGTGTGTGTGTGTGTGTGTGTGTGTGTGTGTGTGTGTGCACAATCCTATATGTGTGTGCATGTGCAGTGCACATGTATTCATCCACAAGTGCTGTTTGTACTAACTCCTCCTGGGTAGTACCATGACTTAGCTGGTGGGTTCACGGTGGTAGAGTATGGCATTTGACCTGGGTATCCTCTCTGCATGACACACAATATGTGGAGCTGGTTAGCACAGTGTTCCTATGGAGACGTGCTCTGTACCCCCACCCCTCACTCTGGTCCTCTCCTCCATCTCATACACTTTGGATATTGGTCCCTAGAAGAGCCAGATGGCAGAGAGCTTAAAGGATTCTGCTGGATGAGTGAACAGGAATGTATAGCTATGATATCATTGATAGAGTCCCTTTCTTATGCAGTGTTGGGTGAACCTGTTTATCATAATTGCTGACCTTTACTGTGTCCTGGGAACTGTGATAGGCTTATGTTATTTATAATTTGATTGTAAAGCAAGTCCCGGGGTGCTTGCTAGTGTTATCCCCATTTGACACTTAGAGGAAACCAAGGCACTGGGGTGAAGTGGCTATCCTAAAGCCACAGATGCCACAGCTGGTCGAGGCAGACTTTGAACCTGGGAGGTTTAATCTCAGAACCCAAGTTGAGCTCACACTTGACACTCACCAAGCAATGAGCTCCTGCCATTGACACTGGTTATGGAGCACAAGTACCAGATCACGTGACAGTGTTCATGCAGAGGATTGGAGATACATTATGCCAGAAGCTGGGATAGTGGGTCCAAATATTCAAACATTGCTTTAGTGTTTCCTTGAAGGGAAATGCTAGAAGAAAGTATAATGTGGGCATGATTGAGGAGTCTTAGAGTTTTTGTTTTTGAGACAGCATTTCATGGATCCTTGGCTGGCCTCAAACTTGTTATGTAGCTTCTGATCCTCTTTCCTCTACCTCTCAGGTATCCACCGCCCTGTTTTATGGTGTACTGAGCTGGAACCAAGGCCTTGTGCACGTGAGGCAAGCACTCTCCCAATGGAGCCTCATCCCCAGATCTCAGGATTAGTTTTGGTGACAGAATTTCTGACCGTCACCTTATCCCTAAGGTAGACTGTTCAGTCAATAGGATACTGCCAACCTCACACTAACTATCCCAATCCACTGAGCCCACATCAATTCCACATCCCAACATACTAGTGTCCTCTCATATACATTTCTGTGGCATTTGTATAAAAAATGAAACCTCCCAATTTTAGTAGAAAATACTAATCTGTCTCCCAGGCATTTGACTTGCATCCCCTCTAGCTTGACTTTCCTCTGATCTCTCATACCTTCTCTGAATTCCTGTGTCTCAGAAGTCTAAGACCCACTAACCAACCAGGCCAGCCTGTCTGGCACTTTTCAGAGCAGCCAGCCTCCACTGGATAAACACTGCCCACTGCCCAGGTCCCCCAGGCCACTAAGAAGGATCACAGAGCTGAGTGGGCCTTCATTATGCCCTCGGTTCCACATTGCTGGACCCATTTTGTGAAAAGACAACTGGCTTTACAACTCTGTTTACCTCTCCAGACCTCCTCTCACCTCCTCAGACCTTATCCTACCCATTTGTCCCTGTCCTCCTTCCTTACGCCCCCTCCTCCTTCCTTACGTCCCTCTCCTCCTCAGACCACCTCTTGGCCCCTCCAGACCTTCTCCTTCCTCCCTAGACCTCAGAGTACCTTTCCCACTCCAGATTCTCATCCAATGATGTCCTTCATTGACCGAGACAGAAGAACCAGAAGACCATGGCACTGCCCATGTGCCTAGGTGCCCCTCTCAGTTTTTCACTTGTGAGCACCCATACCTGCTCTATTGTCTGCCTTTAAACCCACAGGAGAAGGAGGGACTTGCTGTAGGGATGGGTGGACACTGGACACAACACAAGCCAGATGAAATGTGCAACAGTAGTTTACCCTCATGACCTTTCATCCTGGGTGAGAACACTTCAGTCATACCACACAGTGTCACATGAGACTTTATACAGGATCAGTGTAACAACCAGAGACCAGGAGAAGCAGTCTTTGTACTTGTTACAGATGAGGCTACCTGGTTGCCTTGGGGAGATGTGATTGGTTTGTTGGACTGGACAAACTCCTCAGAATAGCAAGGAGCTGAAGCCTCTGTTCAGGGCTAAAGCCATATTCTTGGCCTAATTGTAAGGGGGCAGTGTGGACAGGGAACCTTACCTATGGAAGCAGAGGAACAAGAGGATGAGTCAGTAAGTCATTTGAGGTCCTTCTTGTTTTTAATTAATTCAAGATAACACTTAATATTGAACCATAAATACAGACCCCATGCTCAAGTACCCACCCACACTACCTAGCTCTAGTGAGGGTATAGATCCCAGCTTTGCCCCTATCAAAGCTCAGACTGACAACCACAGTCTACATCCTTCATCTACCATCCCCCAAGAACTTTAGTGCATGACCTCAGCCTTGACCTCCCTCTCTGGGCCAACACTCTAACATGCTGGTGTCTCTCTACCTGAAACAACAAATAAAGGCCCCACTCCCATTAACACATTTTGCTCATTTATTTCTCTGATGCTTTTTATAACCAACGTATGAAAAATGGGTGTACAAGCTTGTGCCCCTTAAGCTTACACTGGTGAGAATCCCTAGCAGTCTCCCTCTGTGACAGATGGATGTGTATTCCTGCTCCACACTCTGTTGCTGTGTGTGTGTCAAAAATAAAGTCATTTGGACCAAGCCTGGATATCACACCCTTGCACATCACTGCCATAGCTATATCCCCATGTCTCTGTTTCTCTTGTTACAGACAAGACATTGGCATGCATTTTGAGGCCAACATGACTCATTTTCTGCCTTTGCCTTTCAGTCTTGGCTATGTGCTTAACCATCTCTACCACTTTATTGGAATTGTTCTTGTTAACATCCCAGTGACCTTGCTGTTCTAGTCTTCACAGTGATCTCCCTGAGTGGCTCATTGGGAAGCCTCGTGTGTCCTGGGTGCCATGCTCTGTGAACTCTCTCTGGTCTCCTTGGCAGCTTATTCTCTGTGAGACTCTAAATGTGATGCCCCTGGGCTTAGTTCCCTTCCTTCTCTTCCTACAGCATTCCACTTAGGCGCAAACATCAGATGAATGAATGAATGAATGAATGAATGAGTGAATGAGTGAATGTCTGTTTCTGAGATGACTGCCATGATCAAATGTATGTCCACATCTTCCCCTCTGCACTGACATTTGATGCAGACCCTCAAATCCAGCTGCTGACTCAATGCCTCCCCTAGGAACCTTCTAGATATCTCACACTTCCTCTTGTCAAAAACAAGAGTCTGGATTTTTCCCTCCCCCTGCTCCTACCTCATGGTTTTGGCATCAAAATCTGCACAGCTCTTCACTTGTACAACACAGAAGATCTGGTGCCATCCTCCCATCCCCCTCACTCTTCACATGTTTTTTCTTCATTAGCATATGTCCGTCATGCAAAGTGACATCTTTTGATGGTGACATCTCTGTGTTTGTGTATAAGGTACTTAGATCACATTCACTACTGTCCTCCTTTCTTTTCTTTCTTCCCCTCCATTCTCCTTAATAATCCTTTTACATTCATGACCCTCTCTCCTCTAGATTCCACATATGAAAGGAAGCATCCTATATGCGATGTCATGGTTTGGATTAAACATGTCCCTTATAGACTCATGTGTGTGCACACCTGATCCTTGGTTGGTGATGTTATTTGGGAAGGATATGAGACCTCTAGGAGGTGCAACCTTGCTGGAGGAAGTATGTCATTGGGGGTGGGCTTTGAGGGTTTGTATCTTGCCCTCACTTCCTGTTATCTCTCTTTCTCTCCTCCTCCTCCTCCTCCTCCTCCTCCTCCTCCTCCTCCTCCTCCTCCTCCTCCTCCTCCTCCTCTTCTCTTTACTTCATGTATATGGATGAAATATGCTCCCTCTGCTTCCTGATTGCCAGGCCAGCCTCATGGTCCTGCTGCTATGCCTTCCCTACCGCTATGCACTGTCTTCCCTCTGAAACTGTAGACTACAACAATCTCCCTTCTCCTCTAAGCTGCTTCTGCCATGCCGTTCCATCCCCAGAACGGAGCAGTGATTGATTCATCTGCCTTTGTGACTCTGGCTGTTATCACTTCCCACGATGCCCTCCAGTTCCATCTGTACATGTTGTTGACATCTTGTATTTAAACTGCCAGCGCATCCGAGTGACTGTTCCCAGAGCCTGCCCAAGTCCTTGCTTTCACCTCCCTCCCTGCCACCTTCTGGCCATAACCTGCCACAGAGCTTTCATGCTTCCCTCAGGCGTGTTTTCACCATGGCCCAGAGAGAGAGATCCCTAGAACGGGTGGTGGGCTTTTTTCTTCCTCTGCTTGAAGCTTCCCACTGGTAAGGAAGCAAGATCTTCCCATCCCAGCCTGCAAAGCCTCTGCCCATGGTGTCACCAGAGGATGGAAGCAGGCATTCAGTATGGATTGGCCACGCCTGGCTCCCCACTTTCATCTGCCTTGGACTTCTGGGTATTTCCCTAGCACATTGAGCTGGTTCCCACTACAACATCATTTTAAAATAAAAAAATAGAGCTGCATATGTGAATACTGTATTTATGTCATTCCAACCCCTCTTTCTCCTCCTTCCAACCACTCCTGTGTTCCCCTTCCTCTAAAATTTATTACCACTTCTTTAATTATCACTGTTTTACACCACACACACACACACACACACACACACACTTTACCGAGTCATTTAATGTTGCTCATATGTACATGTGGTTAGCACTGACCACTTGGGATTGGATAAACTATCAGGGAACTTGTCCCTGGAGAAAACTCATTCTCTTTCTTTCAGCAGCCATTGATTGCCTGTAGCTCTCCATACAGGAGTGGAGCCTTAAGAGATTTCCTGCATCACGCTGGCTGCCATGTCAGCTGGTGTTATTATGCAGGTCTGGTATAGGAGAACCACACTGTTGAGACTTCCTGGTACAACTTCCCTTGTCGTGTCTAGACACTATCTAACTACCCTGGTACTCTGGCTGTTACAATTTTCCATCCCTCTTCCTAGATCTTCTGTAAGCCTTAGGAGTAGGGATTGCATTGCTGTGGTATCAGTTGGAACTGGGAACCCAGGGTCTGTTCTCTGCATTTTGACCACTTGTGGTGTTCTGTAATGGTCTCCATCTGCTACAAAAAGAAGCTTCTTGATGAAGGATAAGAGCTACAGTTCCTGTAGGTATAAAGGATAGGTATTTAGAATACAGTTAGAATTATATTGGTTAAAGAAAATAGCAGTAGTAGGTTCTTTTCTAGGGTTCATGATAATTCCAGCCAGAGGTAACACCAGGCACGAACTCTTTCCATTTGAGCAGATCTTAAGTTAGGCAGCTACTGGTTACCCCAAGATAAAGGTCACACCATTACACCAATGGTGATTTCTTGCCAGGCCCGTCATTGTTGTGGTGGATATGTTTACAGCTGGGCAGGACAACGGATTGTTTTTCTCCTTTGGCAGTTTGCACGGCACTTCCCAGTGCTATGAAAGCTAGGGGAAGTGGGAGTGGGTTTTTAGTGATTAAAAAAAAAAGAAGGAGAGATCCCTATCTTTAAAAAGATGTGGAAGGTTATCTTCTGATTCCATTTGCATGCATGCGCGCGCGCGCGCGCACACACACACACACACACACACACACACACACACACACACATACACACACAGTGAAAATGAAGATGACCAAACTATACAAGGTGAAAGGTCAAAGAATTTGACCATGTTGAAACAGTGAAAGTAACTTGGAAAATAGGGGTGAACATATGTACCTCTTTGGAACAGGTTACTCCAAGATTACTGATGACATTTTGAGGCAGTTGGCTAAACTAAAGGCTTGGTAACATGCCTCTGAATGTGCTACAGAGAAGTAATGGCTTCCTAAGGAAACTAACTACCTTGTTGCCAAGGATGTCTAAATTGACCCGGTCCTAGTGCGCTTAGCTCAGGGCTGTAGGGAGCCCTGCATCTGCTTTGCTACTTCCTTGTCTTTTCTCATGGTTGTGGGGTTCAGCTGTAGATGGTGCTTGCATTTTTCCTTGACTTACCTTTACGGCTTGGGCCTTTTAGGTTGCTGTTCACGGGAACAAGGTTTTTACTATCATAACACATAATCATCTTTGTCCACAGAGTCACCTTCCCAACTCACCCCATCTCTCAGTGGTGGCAAAGCCCTCTTTGAGGGTTAAGACCTGTGTGTCCTAGAACCATGGCCAGTGGAGATGGAGGAGTCACCTGTAAACTCTTGTTTGGGGACAAGAGGGAGGTGAAGATAAAAGATAAGAATTGACTGCTTTAAGAAGACAGTATGGCAGGCATGGTAGCACTAGCTATCATCTTTATTCCCAGCCTGTGGGAAGCAGAAACAGGGTAATCTCTGCAAGTTCAAGCTCAACCTGGACTACACAGAGCATTCCAGGACAGCTAGGGCTGTATAGCAAGACTCCTGTCTCAAAACGAAACAAGGACAGCAACAACAAAACCCAGGATGGTTTGGGCAGAACTAGAAACCCAAACCAGGCTGACCCATCTCCCAACTAATAATTTTACCATGCCAAGCATGTGATTGGTGGGCTCTTGTGAGGAATTAGAAACCTCCCTGGTACAGCTCAGCTCAGCTCAGCTCAGCTGTGGTTTGTGGCTGTGCTCAGTTAGGTGACAGCTCAGTCAGTAAAACCTTAGCCTTGCAAGTATGAGGACCTGAGTTCAGTCCCCAGAACTCAGTTAAAATACACGCTGGACCTGGTGTAAACTTATAATTCTAGTGCCAAGGTGGTGGAAAACAGTGGATTCTAAACACTTGGTGGCTGTTATCAGTGAGCTCCAGGCCAGTGAGAGACCCTCTCTCAGACAGAAAGGTGGACAGTGCCTCTGAAACAGCACTCAAGGTTGTCCTCTGACTTTGGTATACATGCATGCACATACGCCTCTCCACATACAGATGCAATGCACAAGAACACACACACACACACACACACACACACACACACACACACAGAGTCATATACACATACACACAAGCAAACGTGCACAGGCAGGCACACACAAACACACACACACTGTATAAATCAATGCACATCAATATATGCATGGTATATTGCATGGTACAACCCAACAGTGTAGGCCATAGTGTCCTTACCCAGGTTGGATAGGTTCTTTTTAGAAGTTTTCAGGAATTAGTAATTTGATGGCATTAGCTGTATATTCCTTAATCCCCAGCAGAGTGGGCACTGACTGATGCTTCTGGAAACACACACAGCTGTTCATGTGACCCTTGCTCTTCCCACCTCCTCCCAGGACTGTGTGCCTTCTAAGGTGAAAGTCCAGAGGATGATCTGATGATGCAGCCTGCCCTGTCATCTGGAAAGGATTCACATGGTTGCTAAGTGTTCCTCTCTGGGTGCAAACCACAGCTGTGGTTTGCGGCGATCTGTGTTCAATTATGGCAAAATGTTAAATTAGCTGAAAGACAATTTTTCTGGTCACTTGAATTTGCCTTTTAGACTTCATTAATCATTCAATAATTAAATCACTCGTGTTAACCCATTCTAACCAGCCTTTGAATGCTAAGCTTTCTGTCATCTGTTAGACTTTTTCTGCACAATTAGCTTGGGGCCATGGTCTGGGAGCTAGCAACTTTAGACTATTTCTCAGTTCAAGCCCTGAGTGGTTGGAAATCTGCTCCAGGCATGGCTTACCAGGAATCACATCAACTCTCTTTCTGCTTCCATGGATAATGATTTACTAAATTTTATTTTCAACCTATGAAAATCTTTCTTATAAAATAAAGACATGTTCAATGTAAAGTGAACCAAGTCTCATTCTGAAGAACCTTCCATCTCATTCTGAGTTCACTTATATTTTATGGACAGTTAGTACTATCTTAAATTTTATTACATATTTTAGATAATATTGTTTTTGAGTGACAGATATTTTTGATGTTCTTCTGTCTTCACCCCGGCCTCTGTTGAGAGTTGGTAGAAGAGGAGTGGATGATGTTGGGAGTTTATTTCTAAGTCTTTGGACAACCACCTATTCTAAGCAAGTGGTTGTGAGGAGGCTTAAATGTTAGTAGATAAATGTCTTAAACATTCATTTAAATGTTTGTCTAATTATTTATTTTGTTTAAAACTTATGTTGTTCTTTTTGAGAATGTCGAAATGAGTGCTATATTTACATCATTTCTACCCTACCCTCTTCCCCTCCAACCTTTCCTGTGTGCTGCCCATTTTCTCTCAAATTCCTACATAATGACACCAGGTGACATGACCATGTGGATAGAGGAAATCTCACAAGCTCCCCCCAAGAACAAGAGTTGGAGGTATCAATGACTGCTGAGAGAGGAGGAATTTACCTTTTCCTGGGACAAGCCCCCAGATAGGTTATCCAGTCTCAAGTAGTCAGGCCTAAACGCAACACACACACACACACACACACACACACACACACACACACACACACACACACACACTCAATAATCAGCAGGTTGAATTTATATATGTGTATTTGTGTGTGTTGTATGTGTGTGATTAAAGACTTTGTTTTATTTTTAAAAGAATACTCACCAATGGGCAGGGCAGGCCCACATGAGGTCCCTTAAGGAAGGCAAGTGCTCTTCCACAATGAAGCCAGGAGCTTTTGCCCCTGGGAGGTTTGTGAAATGAGAGTGTGATATTCCGTTTTCCGTCTTCTCGCTCCTCTAAATGATGACAAATTGCCTGGCTGTAAATTTGAAAGTCCCTAAATGGCATTTTTTATCAAAGCCTTTCTCACAAAATGCTTACTGGAAGAGATTTAGAAGTCTTGGGAGGCTGGGTGGCGGGAGCAAGCTGGGCTGATTACTATGCACCGTGACACAGTGCGTTATGCATTACGCACAGTGCATTATGCATAGTTCTTGCTCTTCTGCCTTTTAAACACTTGTTATGGATGATGAAACTAATTTAAATGGACAAACGGGTGCTCTCCCGCGCATTACCCCTGTGATGTCATATTCTTCCTCCAAGGAGCTTCGCGGCTGCCTCCCTTGGAAGCCTCCCAAACACATACATTTTAGTAAGACACTTTAATAATTAGCTTAGAGATCATTGTCAGTCAGGGGGAAATAACCTTTTATCATAGGTGCTTTGAAAGTGGCGCGTTCCAGGGAAGAAAGGAGCGATGCAATCTGCACTCACGCTGGCTGCTGGCTTCCCTCCTGGCGTTTGTGTGGAATAAAATACTACAAACGGGAAGGAGCATGAATAAGGAGAAGTGTGGGTGTAGAAGGGGAAGCCAGAGCTGTCAAATTGTTAAGACAAATGGGGCTTAGAGAATCCTAATTAAACCTGAAATTGCTTAGAAACAGGAAGTATGCATTCCTAATTGTTGGTACCATTTTTTTTTTCTTAAGATCTAATTTACTCAATGTCTTTAAGTAAGGATAACCCATTATTTGGCTGTCCCAGATTTCAATCTTTAACCCATTGAGGAGGTGAAGAGAGTGGTTTCTTTTTTAAAAAAGGATCCAAATATCACCTGCATCAGATAGAAAGTCAAAATGGAGCAGGCTCCAAGCTGCCTGTAGAATTCTGTTTTTAATCTTCTTCTCTGTGGAATCTGGTTATATCCTAGGAAAAGCATAGTGGTCACATGCTCAGGAATATTAGTTGCACATTCAAAGCATGAACACCAGAACTCTTGAAATGAGAAAGAAAACAGGTTTGTTCTAAAGATATCTCTGCAGTGATCAGTAATAGTGGGTGAGGATTAGGTTTCCTGGGAAGAGATGGTCTCTGAAGAGGATGTGAATAGCTCTGTCCTCTCCTCTGTCACGGATATCATCAGCTTCCCTTCCTCCCTTTTCTTATTTGGGGACAGAGAGGACTTTCTGCCCCTTGAAGTCTCCAAGTCTTCATTACAAGACTCAGAATGATGCAGGATGGATCACTGACTTTCCTTTGAACCCCTGTCCAACCTTCACACCACACTGCCTTCCAAAAGCACAGTGATTTCCATTATTTTAAAAAGTCATATTAAACATAGACCCTTCCCTTAAGTCCAACTTTTATTTCTGTGTGTTCTGATGTTGTTTCCATGGCAGACTGAAGAGAGTTACAGAATAGCACTATTCTGTTCATGTTTTTTACTTTGGGGTCTTAGGAGACCCTGGCCATGCTGCCTTACTCTGGTAATGGATCACAGGTGGTTCTGATTGACCAAACTCTTTCTAAATGCTAGACTCTGCTTTGAGATGTCTTCCTGTATGTGTTGAATATGTGTTGCTCTGATATAATAAATCTGATATAAATAAAGCCATTTGGCCTATGGCAAGGCAGCTTAGAGGCAGGCAGGAAATCCAAACAGATAGAGAGGAAGAGAAAGGAGAGGCAAGGAGATGCTGCTAGCCGCCGTCAGGAGAAGCAAGATGTAAAGGTACTGATAAGCCACCAGCCATGTGGCAAAGTATAGGTTTATAGAAATGGGTTAATTTAAGATATAAGAGCTAGCTAGCAAGAGGCCTGCCATAGACCATGCAGTTTGTAAGTAATATAACCCTCTGTGTGTTTAATTGGGTTCAAGCGGCTGCAGGACCAGGTGGGACACAGGAAAACTTCAGCTATAAGACCTCATGCTAAGATATCTGATTCTTAGTTCTGATTGTCACAGAAAGCCACTCTGCATCACAGAAGGTCAAAGGATTGCCCAGGGTCACAGAAGCAAACCCAAATCAACATTGGGATGTTACCAACTCAAGTCCCCATTGTCTCTGCCTCATGAAGTGATTATGAAGAAGTACAATGATCATAAAACAGTGAAAATACCCTGAGAAAAGGGAAATCACAGGTGCTGTCATGCCGTTACTACTACTTTTTCAAGACCTTCTTTGGAAAGCAGGCCTAATCATAGCTGTTTCAGGAGATCCTAGGCATGTACTGATGCACTTGTCTTCTAGTTTCCTGGTAGAATAGACAGTTTCCTGTCTTCTAGTTTCCTGCTAGATTTACCCAGGGTAATGAAGGGATCCACCTTTGTTCCTGCACATGGGACAGGCTCTGTATCTTCCAAGCAGCCTGCCTTGGAAGCCCTATCTATGTCTGCCCAGGTTGTAGCTACAAGAAGAATGGGCCTTCTGGTGAAATAGATGAACTTGATGTTGGGAGAAGATAGCCTTGCCTATGGTGATCTGTCCATTAGCTTTCATTCTGAGATAATCACCGGAGGACTGGCCCCTTGTGGTCTACATTCACTGAGGTTGGAGCACTTGCAAAGCCAAAAAGAAATAAAATGGTGACATCCTAAAGGTGAGATTTGGCAGGGAAGAGCATCTACATTCCCAGCTGCCCTGCCTTTTAGCACTGTAGCTTTTGAGTACTAGCCTTCTGATGCAGATCAAAAAAGTCTAGAAAACTCTACCTGTGGCCCTTGTCAACTGTGTATTTTTATTTATATTTGAACCCCCACTTTCAAGCAATACTGCAATTGCTTCTTATGTCACTTTTCTAGCAACATGAATATGCAACCAATTGCTCTTTCCAATGTTTTTCTTCATTAAGTTGGAGGTCAATCAGTGTGCGGTTCCTGTCATTGCATTCTCTGATCTCCTTCCCATGACAGAAGGCATCTTGGTGATGATGGGTAGTCCAGGTGTTTTGATTCCTCCTCATGTAGGGTGTGATCCACACCTGTCACATTCACTCATAATCAGCTCAGTTTACTGTTCTGTTATATCCCTTTTCTCTGTCTTGCCTTCATTAGCATTCAGTAAAGTCTTTGCATATCAACCACTCATTTAACATTCGGTGTTGCTATTCAGACTTCACATGGACCGGAAAGGTAGACCTTTCTCACTCACACCAGTCCATGTCTTCACATGAACTTTGAAAAACACTCTTACATCTAACAGAGAGAAAGCAATATTTCTTTTCTCATGTCATTTCTTTTCTGGGGAGATTTCAACACTACCCAGTTTGGGCTTTTCTCTCCTACTCTAAGAGTTTGGGCTTCTTCATGAATTGTTCTTATCATTTTGATGACAACACAGTAAGTAATCCTGTGAGAATTTTAGCCTCAGGCTAAATGTTGGAAAAGTGCTTTGAAAGTCTTACAAAAAGAGCCCTGGGAAGTATCGCCAGCTGGGGAAACAGTGTGGTACTGTGTTGGGTGGGGGGAGGGAATCAGGTGGATTAGTCCTCCCCTTGCTGGCTGGCACACATGCAGCTGCTCTTTTGCATGCTCCAGTTGCATTTCTCATGGCTGTGTGCTTTTTCTGTTCATGCCTCTGCTCTCTGCTTCTTCTCAGACATTAGTGGCCACTTGGCTGCAGCAGTGAGTTTCAGTGGTGCCTGTGAGTGCTGAACATTTTCCAGGGACTAAAAAATTCCATGATTGGATCTGCCTCACACTCTGTCTCTGTGTCTCTAATGGCTGCAGTTTGAGTTGCACAAATTCTCTAGTTCAACCACAGTCTTTAGACCTCAGAGACATGGGTTCAAATTCAACTATCTGCTGTGGGTGACAATCCTCTGAGCCAATGAACCTTCATCTTCAGTCATTCAGCAGCACCCTCTTGCAAAAGGATCATCCCAGCTGGGTTTTAAAATGTTAGAATTCCTTAAAGGCCATCCCCAGTGTCTCCCCAGTCTTCTCACCAATGGCCAGGATGAAATGGAACCTGCACAACTCACTGTTGCCATCTTTCTTTCTAGCTGCAGACCTGGCATATGTCTAGTCATGTGTCATGTCTACTCAGAACTCTCAATATCAGTTCCAAAGAGGGCAGTCCTGACCAAGCTCCATCTTCTCCCTCTGTAACAGAGAAGGAGAATACCATGAAGGATGGGGTGATACTTATTCACATATATCCAAATATATCACTGGAAGGGAAGAGTTTGTCACAGTGCCCTGGTGTGACTGTGATTGCTATGATAGAGGGCCTGTGGTCAGGGGTCAGAGGCCAGTGCAAGCATCTCTCATATAAGGTGTTGAGCTGAAGACATGAAAGCCAAACACTTTGTGGATGCTGAGTTGAGGTGGACTGTAAGGTTAGAGGCTAGGCCAGATGGTCCTAGTGGGGGGGGGGGCGAGAGAGAGAGAGAGAGAGAGAGAGAGAGAGAGAGAGAGAGAGAGAGAGAGATTGAGAGAGATTGATTTCCAGGTTAGGGACAACTGATTACTAATGCTATCTAAATTCAGATATGCCTGGTGCAAAAGTCTTAGTGTTCTACCCAAACCTCTGACATTGTGGTTCACCAAACTATTCAATAGATTCAGGGTCACTCATGCTAAGGGACACATCCTGTGAATTCATTTTTTGGGTATGTCATGCCTTTGTTTTCAATGAACCTCTAAGAAAAAGCAACTCAGGTACCGAGGTTTCCCTGACTCTTCTCCCTGTAGATGAATACACTGTCTAAATGGACATTTCCATGTCTTGACCAACTGGTACCAAATAACCAACTCAGAGGCTGAATATAAATTATAAATGCTTGGCCAATAGCTCAGGCTTATTACTAACTAGCTCTTACATTTTAAGTTAACCCGTATTTCTATGTATGTTTTGTCACGTGCTGGTACCTTTATTAGCATGGCATGTTCTCCTGCCATGTCTCCTGCTCCTTCTGTATCTGGCTGGTGATACTGACACCACCCTTCTCTTTCCCATCATCCTTAGTTTGGTTGCCTTGCCTGTGCTTTCTATCTGGCTACTGGCCAATCAGCATTTTATTAAACCAAATTTGAGTGAAAAATCTTTACAGTGTACAAGAGGATTATTCTACAGCAACACTGTGCATTCCATGCACAGTTGGAGGGTGGAACATACTAGGTGCTCAGGAACTTCTGATAGATCAAGGGCAAGTTTCTCACAGCATGGGGGCTGTGTTGGCTAATGATGCCCAAAGAAGAGATGGGTTAAAATGCAAAGCCCCTTCTCTGCCTTCTCTGTCACAAGAGCACCCATGTGGGCTGTCAGAAATTCAGGAGAACCTGCATCCTCTGCCATTGCAGAGTGCCTAACCCACTGTTCTTTTCCAGTGACAGTCCTCTGGCCCAAAGTCAGCCAGCAATAATACATATCATGCTGATGGGTTTTCCCCTCAAAGACTCACACGATATGACCTTAGCTGAACAATCTGCTTCTCTCCAGCCTGCACCACTGTTCTTTGCCAAGATGGTGTATTTATGAATCCCTTGCAAGGATAATTTGATGTCCTGAATATAATGTCCATTTCCCCCTCACCATCAGAGTTCAATTCAATAAATTATCATTGAATGATCACCACAGGCAAAGACTTTGCTATGACTGTAACAAGAAAGACTATGTCAGTTGACAAAGTCTGGGAGGGGACACAGGTAACACACTGAAAGCCTATAGTGTGAAGCAGGAAAGGTCAGTACTGGGCAATTAGAAGGCTCAGTTTATCAGACACTTATTCGTTACTTAGTTTTGCTTTTGTAATTTTATCATCTCCACTGAGGTATGCTTTTCACAGAATGTCATTCACTTGTTTAAGTCAAGCAGTTCACCAATTCCTCATTTGATTTATGCTGTGTGTATATGCATGTGTATGTGTGTAATTCACTAATTCTTAGCTGGTTTACAGTGTTGCAAGTCTGTCAGTGAGACCTAGTCCTAGAGTCACCCCAAATACCTAGTGTACATTTTCAGTCTCTCCCCATCCCTGATCCCACCACTCAGCCTTCTCTTCTCCTTTCTGATGTATTGATCAGGTCTTTCTGTAAATGTCATAGAAATGGATTCATGTATGTGGATTCTGCTGTCCCTGGCTTCTCTCACTAGCACGGTATCCTTAAGGCTTACTGTGCAGAAATCATCTGTGCTAACTTCCTTTTACTTATCAAATAGAATTCCATCATGTGATGTGTGACATTCTGGTTATTCATTAGGTAGTTGACTGACATTTGGATTGTTTATAATCTTGACTGCTATGTATAATTTTGCTATGAAAATTCATATGTAAGGTTTAATCTACACATACCCCTTCATTTCTCCTAGGTAGGAACATACGAGGTGAGATGCTTGCTGGGTTGAATGATGAACTATTGTGTAGCTTTTAAAGAAATGGTGAAAGTATTTCCAGAATGAGTGCTCCACTTTACATGCCACCATCAGGATTTGAGGCCCTGGTTTCTTCATATCTTTGTCAGTATTGTATTGATGATCTTATTTTTGTAGGCATTTTAGTGAGAATGAAGTCACATGGTATTTTAAATCTGGGAATAACTTTGGCACCTGCTTATTATTCTTCCTCTTTGAAATGTGGCTGAGTTATGTGAGACACCCTAACATTCTAGGAAATCAGAGCTTGTAGATGTGGCCTGGCTCAGAGGGTGGGGCATGGTTTTATCTGAAGAAGCAACAGGATCAAGGCTTATTCAAGAATAGTCAAACTAACATTTTCAAAGTTGGTTGTAGGAGAAAATGTAGGTATGACCTGGCGGCCAGCCTACTTGACACATTGCACTTCTAAGTAAGAAGCATGGGACTCCATGCTCCCGAAGTGGCAACACTGAATTCTGAAGTAGTGTGAGTAGTGGGTAGCTGGCCTGCAGATGAGCATACATTCTCCACCTCCTTTAATGTGCTGCTTCTGCATAGAGACCCTGATGGTGTGAGGGCTCACTGTCCAAGCTGAGGAAATGTAGCAACTGCAGTCCATAGGTTTCCACTATATAAGTGGTTGCTTATGTGCAAGAATGCAAGAAAGCAGATACTGTTGCCTGAAACCGTCTCTGGAGTGGTTCATCTCCGCACCCTTTACCAACCCATGGGTATGGTTGCCTTGTAGAGGGACGCCACGGCAACAACAGCAGGTGGTATGATGGTGGTAGAAGTGGTGTGACACTGGAGAGGGTGCAGAATTAATCTCTGAGAGGAGGAGGAGGCCGGGCCCAGGATGAAGCTTCAGTATCCCAGGAGGGTCGGGTCACATTCCACAAGGCAGAGAGTAGCAGCGGGCCTATGCTGTGGAACAGAATCCAACCCCTTGAGCAGTCCTGAAATGTTAACCTTTTGGGAAGGGAAAGTGTATTTCTGGATGTATGCAGCATAGTTGTATCAGGTAGGATTGATTATTGCTTTATTATTATATTTCTTTGAAATTATACATGGCTTAAAAAGAAGAGGAAAAGACAGGTGTGCTGTGGTTTCACATTGGCAAAGGGTGGACCTCTGATGGTCAGTCTTGATTTTCAGCTTGATTAGATTGAGAGATACTTAGGAGATTGGTAGAACATCCACAGTCATTTCCAGAAGTGATTAGACCACAAAGCCTTGTCTCTAATGGACAGTTAAATCTGCTGATGGAGTCAAACCTCAGGTGGACTAATAAGAGGTCGTTGGAACTGTGAAGGTGTGCCTGGTTGGAGGAAGTAGGGCAGTGGAGTGTGTCTTGTCTTTGATGGGCTTCTTGGCTGTCAAGAGTCGATGGCTCTGTGAGTCCATACTCTTTCTGCTATGATGGGCTGAAGCTATGAGCCAAACTAGGTCATGTTTTCCTTTAAAATGCTTCAAGCATTCTGTCACAGCAACAGTGACCTGATTAACATAGGCGGTTTCTATGTGCTCTAGCATCTGTGCGATTCTATAGCAGTATCTTTAGTGATTTTTTAACCTCACAAAACACTCTGAGGCTTAACACAAGCATGCCCATCTTTACAGACAGTGAGCCTAGAGGAGAGGACAGGATGGGAGGATTGGTGTGGAGAGCAGACAATACCATGAGTATTGTGGGAAAACACAGCATCTCACGAGCCATCAGACCCCTGTGCCATGGGCCTTTCCTATGTGATCAGGTGTTGTATATTCAATAACGGAGCTAAATCACTTCCGCTGACTGCCTTCATCACCCTTCCTGAGGGTTTCCTAAGGTCTAGTGTACTCACGTGGCAGAGAGGCATCCTAATCCTGTTGCTCCCTTTTTGGAGATGAGAGCAGGTAAGATGCAGAACCATCATTCTGGTTTGTAGAGCAAAAGTGAGCGATCACATCTGCATCCACCGTGTGGCAGATGCTCTGTAACTGCTCTTAAAAAGGGTGAGTTGTCAGCTTTGCAGCACCTTTGGAAGGCTGGGGAAGGAGGGAGAGAGGCTTAGGAATGAGAATTCTTTTTTCTAAAAATTGAATTAGCTTACCTTTAATGTAGCTCTCCCAAAGAAATAGTGATTTCATGTCAATCTAAAATACCAGCAATAATAATAATAAAAAATTCTCCCAACCAAGCTGTTGCTCCAACAAGACCTCTGTCACCTGGGCCTCACTGTCTGGCTGTTGGGTGCGGTCAACAGGATGATGCCACCATGTTCTAACCTCATCAGGAGTGGAAATGGGGAGCCTGCAAGATGTGATACGTCCAGGTTCTTAAGACAGCAACATTGTTCTAGGTTATTCATTAGGCTAGACATGCTCAATCATGAGGATCCTTAGAAGAGGAAATCCAGACTCCAGGACAGCAGGGAATGTAATGGTAGAAAAACAATTCAGATGCTGTAAGGAATGGATCACAAACGAAGGAATACAGAAAACCATTAGAAGCAGGAAAAGGCATGGTCATGGGTTTTTGCCTAGACCCTGGTTGGAGTCCTGCTTGCTTCCCTCTGCACTCAGCCCCATGAAACTGACTGTAGATGTCTGACCTCCAGAAATGGGAGAGAATGAACATGGGTTGTTTCAAGCATTAAATTTGTTAGAGCCTTAAAGGGAAACTGATGCTGCAATATAATTTACTTTAAGGTTTTTTTCTTGTATTTCTTTGGTCAGTTATCTGGATGAATTTCTGTTTTTATCACCCTTCACAGAGACGTAATGAAAGGAATAAACTTGATTGTGTATTAGCTCTCATTTCTGCTGGTTGACAGTTGCAGACTCAAAGCTAATGAGAAATGACACAATCTAAAGACCCAGAAATCTGGACTTTTAACTTGATTACCCTAGAACTCAAGAGAACCACAGAACATAGGCTCTGAAATAAGGCAAATGAATTTTTTGTTTTAATCCAAAATTTTTTCCTTACAGTTGTGTCTTAGTATTGTCCTTTGCCTCCAAGTATGGTTGCTGAGCAAGAATATCTGTCGATGTATGACCAAACAGTCATGTTCTTGGACATAAAATATCTCAAAGGCTTATCCTGTATTTTTATAGGATTGGGAATGGAGTTTCCCCAAATTCATGTAAATTCTTAAATTTAAGCTGTTAATTTAGTATTAAATCTGTTTTGGGACTTTTTTCTGAATAAAAAAACAGTGTATTCTGAATATTTGAAGGTTATAAACTATTTGAAATATACAAGCCAGAGAGAGAGAGAGAGAGAGAGAGAGAGAGAGAGAGAGAAGAAAAGAAAGAAATAGAAAATACTTGCAGATTTTAAGATATTAGACTCTGAAAACACTGGAATTTTTCTTTTGCAAGATATTTAAAATTGGTATTTCTTAATTTCTCTTTCCCTTCTGATTGTTTTTATTTCCAGACAGGGTTTCTAGCCCAGGCTGCCTCCAAATCCCTGTATAGCAGAAGAAGACCTCCACCTTCTGCTCCTCCCCTTCTCTTCCTCCTTCTCCTTCTGTTCTTCTTCCCCTGTCTCCTCTTCCACCTTTCTTTTCCTCCTCCCCTTCTTCTCCCTTCCCCTTCCGTTTCTCTCTCCTTTCTCCCTCCTTTTTCTTCTCTTTCCCTTCTTCCTCACCCTTTTTGTATATTAGTTATTTTCTTGAACAGATGTGTTCAAACTTTGACAGCTCTCATCTGCCTTTGGATGTGGATGTGAGTTTTGATATGTGAATTTCATTAAATTTACATAATCTGAACTGTCTGGATTTTCATTTGGGGATGTTCCTTTGGCCATTTTTTATTCTCCATTCTTTGAAGATTCATTTCTTCCATATTGATGGCATGCCACCAGATCCAAAGCACCTTCTCATTGATATGAAATATCCATATTCTTCTCTGTGGTGGGTAGGGCTGCTTCTAATCCTCTACCCACCACTTAAATTATTCCATTTTAAGAAGTTTTATACTTAACAGAGTTTTCCCTATATATCCTCCTGGTTGGTAGTTTATTGGGTAACCTCATCCTTACATAGATCTGCAGATCTAAGATGAGTCTAAACAACTTTTTTTTTTTTTTTTTTTTTTGGTTTTTTGAGACAGGGTTTCTCTGTGTAGTTTTGGTGCTTGTCCTGGATATTCACTCTGTAGACGAGGCTGGCCTCAAACTCACAGAGATCTGCCTGCCTCTGCCTCCCAAGTGCTGGGGCTAAAGGCATGCGCCACCACCACCCAGCTCTAAACAACTTTTATAGACAGTCTTATGTTTACCTATATACACTCCTACAATATCAGTTAGATTTCTAAGAAAAGTAACTTGCATCTCATGATTGATTTTCCCCAAATGGTATTGATCAAATACTTCATATATGGTCTCCCGCCCCCACACTTTAGTGATGCACCAATAGTTAATAACTTGCCCAATTAGACAAATAAAATAAGATGGGCTATTATATTAAAATTTGAGGACTTTAGAGGAAAAAATGTACATACAAGATTTCTTTCTGACAAGACAGGAGAAAACTCAAACCTGAGTAAGCCTTGGGATTCTGGAATTTCCACATTCAGCTCTTTCTCTGTTCATGTTCCAAGCAATTGCATACAAGCAATCCCATTCAAATGCTTCTAGTGGCTGCACTCAGAAACACTGATAATGAATTCTACATAACAAGCACCCTCCTTCCCCCGGCTGTTTGCATTTAAAGTCTACATTTTGCAGTAATTTTGATGACTTCATTTCGAAGTGGTTCTTAACAGACATTTTGGAAAAGTCTCATGTCATGATTTTATTCATAAACCAGCCTGTCAAAAGCCTTCATGCTCACTGAGGAAAGCATGGCTCAGAGGCACAGGGATCTCACTAACTGCTTCTTCTGCCATCTTGAACCACCAGCACTCATTTCTTTTATTTCTTGGGTGTTCCAGATCACTGGGCTGAGTGTCAGGAGTGAGCAGAGAAGTGTCCATGACATTGGGCTCCTAGCTCAGTGCCCCTCAGGGTGTTTATTGTTATGGCTACAGGTCCATTTTACTCTTACAAATGATAAAGAACCAATGACAGGACCCTGGTATAGACAAGTGTAGAGAAGCACAGGTGATCCCTTCTCCACATTATAACAGTCCCTAGAGAAGACTGACAGGCTCAGGCCTGAGGTAAGAAGCTGGGTTGTGAAGAGAGCTGCAAAGCCAACATGGGGGATGAGCTGCCCCATCAGAGGCACATGCTGGTGACTGAAGCAAATGTTACCATGTTGTAAAGCAACATCATGCCTTTGCATGACTGCCATGGAATCCCTGTGTGGTGAGGAAATGAGTGTGTTGCCTCCCCCAACTGCACATTGGACTCAGACAAGGATGGGCTTTCCATTTCCATTTTATGACTCTTTGCTCTCGCCAACCCCAGAAGCATGCTTTAAGGTAGTGTAGAAGGCAGCACTTAATAGACTTTGGAATGAATGTGCTTTCCAGACTTAGCTAAAATGCAGATTCTGAAATGGGGGTTGAGTCTGCAATTTCAACCAGATGCCAAGAGTTGCATGTACTGTTGCTGGGCCCTGGATCACACAGTAAGGGGCAACACTGATTCCAGGATGGAGAGAGTGGAGCTCAAACTGAGTAGACCTGTAGCCCCTTCTAAAAACGGGGCATGCTATTAATAAGGCAGAGATGTGGCATGAGTCCTGGTTCTTGCTTCTATGATTAGGTGTTGTGTTGAACTGACCAAGGCCATTGTTTCTGCAAGGCAACAGAGATTTAGTCTGTATTCCCAGCCATTGGTCAGGGAACATCATATGACTAAACCTGACCTCAACAGGAAAATCAAGGAGAGCTCTCCAAAGGTGGGGATCCCAGTCCATACAGGTGAGAGAGGGAGATGAGGAAGAAACATTATTTGCCTTAGTAGTTCAGTATATTTTACAGCTAGAATTCACATGTCACAGAGAACTTGTGGTTTCTGTCTGTGTTTGGGTCACCTCAATTAATGTTATACTGTTTAGATCCATCCATTTTCCTGCAAATTTCTTTTCATGGGGCTGTTTTGGAGATTGGATGAGCTAAAAATAGAAGACACAGGGTACCCAACAGGTAGAGCAAGCTCAGTAAATCACTGTCATCATAATTTATACTGTTTTTGTCGTTATACCTAACCCTGACCCTCATGGCACAGTTTCTGCACCTCACTCTGTAACTGTTGTGATCTGTGAAACATACTGAAGGCATTTGACCCTGCCAAATATTTTCGTCAATTCTGGATAGCAGGAATGTACACTAGCAGCTGTTTCCAAATCTCTTCATGCTGTGGCGTCCTCTTCTCAGATGTTCTAGTCTCTGAGATTTTTAGCTGAAGTTCCAGATCACTTGCTGTCTTAGTCCTTTCTCCATGTTTCCTCATGAGGCCTTCTCTGATCACCTCTATTGACGTTTATTGAGTACCCAGCATATGACAGATATTGAATGAGAAACAAAGTTATATTTAAACTACCCACGGATGAATGGAGGAATAGCAATGTCTGTTGTATATGACTATCCATTCATTGCTAATTGATTAATGTTGGTAGAAAAGTGTGCTGGATAGTTTTATGTCAAATTGACATAAGCTAGAGTCACTGGAATGGAGGGAACTTCAATTGAGAAAAAAATGCCTCCATATGGTCTGGCTGCAGGGCATCTTCTTAATTAGTGATTAGCACTGTGGGTGGTGTTGCTTTGGGCTGGTGGCTGTCCTGGGTTCTCTAAGAAAGCAGGCAGGGCAAGCCACGAGGAGCAAGCCAGTAAACAGCATTTCTCCATGGCCTCTGCATCAGCTCCTGCCTCCAGGTTCCTGCCGTGTTTGAGTTCCTGTCCTCACTGCTTTTGATGACGAACTGTTACATGGATCTGTGAGTGAAAGAAACCCTTTCCTCCTCAAGTTGCTTTTGGTTATGGTGTTTCATCACAGCAATAGCAACCCTAACTAAGACAAAAAGGGAGTGAAGACAGGACATGCCCTGAGTGAAGGGGAGCCTAGGAAGCTGAAGCATATCCTAGGAGATAAGGAAACACACTCTGGGCTCATATCAGGACAAGTATATATAACCTTTGGAAATATATATAATATGTATCTTTGGATATATAATATGTAATATCATATATAATCTTTGGAAAAGATTAAAGGCTTAGTATGTGCATGTGTAGGAGGTCAGAATGGATGGCATTTGGGCCTTTGGTAAAGTGAATTATAGGAATGTGAACCAGGGCATGCTGGAATGAATGGGATATGGCTATCTGAGTTTGCAGGAGAGTGAGGTATCCAATGGATGCAAAGCTCTGAAGATGATCAAGGTGTCGAAACAAGAAAGAACTTAGATGGGAGGAATGTAAGGAAGGAGGTGGCCATGTTTGTGATCAAAGGCAGAAGATTTGTTGATGATGAGGCACGAAAATATAGATATTGGGAAATGGTTCAGATAATCAACAAGGCAGCATAAAGGACAAAGAGTAGAGAAAGAACTGCTTAAGTGATAGCTTAATAGTCATAGTGGCCAAGATCAATAAAACAAATGACAGCACATGTGGTTGAGGATGAGGGGAAAGGCAAACACTTATTCATTGTTGGTGGGAGTGCAAAGTGTACAGTCACTGTGGGAATCAGTGTGGAGGTTCCTCAGGAAGCTGGGAATTGATGTACCTCAAGATCCAACTGTACCACTCTTGGGCATATACTCTACATCCTACTACAAAGACACTTGCTCAGTCATGTTGATTGCTGCTGGATTCATAATTTCCTGAACCAGCCTAAATGTCCATCAGCTGATGAATAGCCAATGGTAGTTTTACACAACATTATTACACTGTTAAGAAAAATGAAATTATGAAGTTTGCAAGAAAATGGATGGAGCTAGAAATAATCATCCTGAGTAAGGTAACCCAGACCCAGAAAAACAAACAGTGCATGTTTCTTTTTATGTGGGTTTTAGCATTTAAACTTTAGACATATGTATTTCATTCAGAATATCCACATAAGTTCGATAGCTAATTAGGGACCAGGGTAGGGTGGAGGAGAAGATCTTCCAAGGAAGGGGAATAGATAATAATGTTATAAAAGGAAAAGGGGAGACAATACTAGGAATAATAAATTTAGTAGGGAATGGGAGGGCAGTGTAAAGGAGGAAATATGGGGAAGGACAACTAACACATAAGACCTTTTGAAAAGCCATATGAAATCCTACTACTGTAGAAGATTTCTACAATGTATACATATAAGAAAGGAATTTAAACAATTACCAAGCAATATTAATAATCCATATTGATAATAAAGTGGATAAAGTGGAGGATGTGCGGTCATTGCAAGTCCCAGGGTGAGAACTTTTCATGCATCTTATCAGGTGGCTGATTCTTCCCAGTTTGTCTATGCACAGGCATCACCTCCTCACTGTGCTCTTGATTTTGGAGCTGAGTGTTGTACAACAGAACTGATGCATTAAATTTAACTGATTTAAACTGATGCTGCCTTAGTCCCCAGAGACCAATGAAGCACAAGCCGGGTGGAAAGAAATCAGCCACTTCTATTGTTGCCTAATGATAGCAAAGACTTGAAAATCAAATGCAATGGGTTAGCCTCACTGTGCAGCAAGGAAGAAAGTGAATTAATTATAAATAAGATGGATAAATAATTTAAATATATCACTTGCTGCCTCTTTATTGCTCAACACTTGAAAAATTATTTCAATTAGAAACTTAAACTCAGTTTGATAGACGACGAAGAGCGTGCAACTTGAGATAAATTGAAAATCCCTCTGTGATATAAAAATTTGATTCTGCAGTATGAACTCTATTAAAAAGATATTAATAATCCCTAGGAAAAAGAGGCAGCACCAAGCAAGGTTAGCCTTTTCCCACAGAATATTGTTTACTTTAAAAGGAAAAAAAAATCCACCTACTTGCTGTAGAGTTAATAAAAATAATCAAAACCATAAAATACTAACTTTCAGCCCTATACCACAAAACTAATAAGTGCTTGAATTTTATCTTAAAATAATAAAATATGTGCTCCATAATTTTTTTCTATGCTTAGGTAGGCCTTTTTGTTGTTGTTGTTGACCTAATAAAAAACAGGATCGTGATTTCTAATGTTCCACCTGCAGAGCAAAGGATTTATCTTGCTGAAACAGTACTGGGTGCAATTAAGGGCAGAGTTTTAAGGGTTGGTCAGGTTCCACACCTGATACTGCAACAACTATTCCTGGCTGTCAGATATGGATGCTTGATGAGCATGAACTTCAGAGTTCTTATCTCAGGGCTTCAGGTACCCACTGCTAACTGGGCAGTGGTATGTGCTGTTAGGCCTACTTATCATCTGGCTCAGGAGCTAAGAGTTTGGTAAGTGTGCTAGTTTAACCCTGTAATGAAATACTTGAGATAAACAATTTAGAAGAAGAAAATGTTTATTTTGGTCTCACTTTCAGATTGGCTCATGCTCACTGGGTTGCTTTAGGCCTGTTGCAAGGCAGCATATTATAATGGGTGTGCATGCTGGGGTAAGCTGCTCACCTTATGATGGCCAGGAAACTGAGAGAGGCATAAAAGAACAGGGTCCCAATATCTCCACAAGAACGTGTCTCTAGTTACCTCTTCCTTCCAGGAAATGTTACCACTTAACGGTTTCACTCACTTCTAGCAGCTCCAGGCTGGTAACCAAACCTTCATTTTACAGGTCTTTAGGGGCAGGAGCATCTTATTGAGTAGTTAAGCAATTTGTTTTGCTAATTAATTTCATGTAAACATCAATGATCTTATTTAGTTCAGACTCCAGAAATTTATTCTTTCTGTTTCATACATGGAAAAAAAAACCTTTTGAGATAAATACTCATCTGAAGGAACAAAATGTGTACTAAGAATCAGCCTCCTTGCACCCATACTGTAACAAATGTAATGCTCCTCACCCCTGGAAAGCAAGCTCAGCGTGGGTTATACCATGAGCAAACACCAGCTGGTGACATGTCTGCCCAGGCTGTCATCACTCTGCATTGAAAACCCATCCACAAGTCTACAAATGGGCCATAGAGGACTGACTCTTAGCCTCTAGAAGTGCTTCCTGATTCAGTAGCTCACTTGGCCGTTTATGTAGCCAGTATGTGGGGGCCCCACCCTTGAGGCCTCTGCAGACACCTCTGCAGCTCACTATTCTAATCTCAGCTACATCTTGAGGTTATAGGCGCTATGACTCCTGGTGGCCAAACTGTTTGTCTTCCCCAGCACATGTCCTTCTGTCTTTCCTTTCATAAACAGAAACTTGGTCCTATCAACTTCTCGTATTTAGGCTTTATCACCCAGTGTGACTATATTGGGGCATTACATGAAGATGTAAGTGTGAGCCCTGTGCTGTTCTGTCTAATATCCTTGGAAGAGGCCAACATAGAGATAGAATGAAGGTAGAGAGGGCTTGCAAGCTGTAAGCGGAGAAGTCGGTCAGCTGAACTAGACTTAATCTCAGACTTGGAGTGTTTAGAGACATGTGAGATGCATTCTGTTACATTGACCATTCAGGCTGTGGTCTTTGGTTATGGCAGCCTGAGTGTACTGAGAAAGTAACTCCACCTTGAAAATCACAGTGCCCGTCAGCCTTCCATGTTGGTCCACACTCACCGAGCTGAGAAAATGCCTGCAGAGCTAGGCTTGTGGCCTGGTCTCTGAGGTTGGGATTAAAACATTGTAAACAAGGACAGTCAAATTATTTATTTATCACTTTGCCAATTGTGCAGCCTCTTCTAAACAGAATGAGAGGATGTTTGACTGTATCCTGATTCGGAGAATCAAACCCGCATGTTCTGTGTTTTGACATTTCATATGTGTATTCTTATAGCAATGACTAGTGTTATTTTGACTCCTGAGGGGCATGTTGTCAGACGTTCAACACTCTCTGTTTTCTTCTTTGATTTATAAAGGCTTCTTGGAAGATGGATATAAGTGTATTCTGTCCTCCATCCATCCCTGTGAACAATAGTAAAAGCTTTTGCTCCACTAGCCAATCACTGCAGACCATGTCTGCGTGAAGCTTCCAGTGTATCCTAGGTAGAATAATGCATGGGTGTGGGATATTTAGACACTGTATGTCTCCTGGGAGGTTTTATAATTTTTCACTTATTTGTGGTTCTCCATCTTTTATCATCCTTGTATCCTTAATGCTTTATTGTACCAGAGACAACATGTTTGCACATGTGTAAACACACATACACATGCTCATCCTCACACACACATATGCTCACACTCTCACACAATGCTCACACTCACACATGCTCACACTCAAACACACACACATGCTCACATACACATGCTCACACTCAAATCATTGCCTACTCAGATGATTCTATGTAACAAGATGGAACATGTGCATCATCAGAAAGCATCTGTGATGATGTGTTATCTGCATAGCTTTTACCTCTCAGTGTCCTTTAATTTGAAAATGTGGTGGAGAAGGATGAGCTATGTAAGCTATATAGAGGGCAGAGCCAATCATCAGGACCAGTGTGGGTTCCAGTCAGCTTGAGATGACATGGGCTCTGGTCATAGTTTATGAGAAGCACTCAACTGAGAAGCCTGATAAAGGTCAAAGTTCACATCTTGGGGAGGGGGGTTGGGTTTTCTCCTGTAGTCTCTGGGCAGTAGACTGGGAGCCTCTGATACTGGGAAGAAGTGGTTTCCACCATGCCTGTATGCATCCCAGAAGCAAAGGCTTAAGAGATTGGTACACATGACCTGCTGATGTGGAACTAGCCAGCAGAGGCAAATGCTCAGCCTAGGGTTCTCATCCAAGGCTGGGAACGGATATCTAAATATACAAAACAGAACAGAACGATCAACCTGATCCTGCCACCATGGGCAAGGTTTTAATGACCTAGGTGGCCTGTTAGGAGATAATGAAGCCACTGCCATGGCTGCACAGTTATGTCAACTTCTCAGCGTCATGTTCAATCAACACAGGTTCTAGAGCAGACATTCAGCTTTTTCTTGGCCAGCTGAGGGCACTGGTTTTACTTGCTACTCTTCCTTGCTTTTGAGCTATTCTTCAAAGGCATGGTCCCTTTTATCCATGTTTTCTTCTGCCTTTTTTAAAAAAGTTGTCTGTCCTCTTCCTTGCCTTGATGTTGTTCTGACTTCACTGTCTTCAAGTGCTCACAGACCTGTCCGCTCTATCATTTTCTGTCAGCATTTGAGGGTTGTCTCTCATTGTTCTAAAGGAGTAGAAGAAGCATTGATAGTGAAAAGTTTTCCATAGCTGCTTGGCAAAGTTTAGTTACTGTTTCAGGCTTAATGTGTGCCAGCTCTCTGCCATATAATGACATAAAATATTGGTGTTTTTCATAGCAGAGATACCATTCTTCTATTTGGTTTGCCAAGTAGCAAACAATTCTAAAGGTTGCATCGATACCCACAGCCTTGTGCCATTGCCAGAATTCACAGAGCAGTGTTAGGAAGGTCAACTGATAAATAAATCTCAGAGTTTTGTTAGCGCATGCCCTTTTAGTAATCCCGATTAAGTTAGAAGTCAGATTACAGCACAGGCTGAACTTGTCACTGGAGTCACTTCTGGGGCTGGAGAGGTGGCTCAGCCCTTCTTGTGCAATCTTGAGAACCAGAGTTAAAATCCTAGCACCCACACGGCAAGCCGGGCATCTGACACACTCTCATTACCCCAGTTTCTGAGGGGTGTGTGGAGGCACTAAGATTGCTGGATTCCAGCCTAGCTAAGAAAATGGAAGCCCTCAGTTCAGGGAGGCTCTGCCTCCAAAGAATAGACAGAGTGGAAGATTCTTGAGGCCCTCTTCTACCCTCCATAGGCACACACACATGCAAATGCCCTCATACAGATAACTAAGTGCACCTTTAAAAGGTTTCTACTATTTCTGAAAGTTCATGTGATGTTGTATAAGGGTGTAGACATACTGTGTGCAGGCCACTATCTTGATTTGATGCTGGAAATTGGAGCAAGTGGCTAACAATAGGAATTTTCAGGGGTCACCTAACATTACTGGCTCAAGGTTGGGGAAGTTAGAGACAAGAATGGTTAGTTTAGGCTCTGTCAGAGATGTGACCGACCAAGCCCTAGAGATGGGATGTTTCTGCTGGTGCAGCAGTAAAGTGAAAGCCCATGGTCTCACCAGACAAACTTACATTCTAACCTAAAGGGAGTCAGATTTACTTACCAATTAACAAGGACAGGCAGGGCCACATTATGGCCTGAATGTTCATAACATTTCATCTTAAATTAAAAATAAATATGTGTCAGCCAGTGGTGGCACCCACCTTTAATCCTAGCACTCTGGGAAGCAGAGGCAGGTGGATCTCTGTGAGTTCAAGGCCAGCCTGGTCTACAGAACAAGTTCCAGGACAGGCTCCAAAACTACATGGAGAAACCCTGTCTCGAAAACAAACAAACAAACAAACAAATAAAAAATTGTGCGCCGGTTAAATGTTCATTTAGAATTGTTTTAGATTTATTTACTTTATGTATATGAACATTCTAACTGTGTGTATGTATATGTATGAAATATGTGCCTGGTGGCCACACGGGTCAGAAGAGTGAGTTGTAGCCCCTGGGATTGGGGTTATATATGGGTCTAAGCCACCAAGTGGGTGCTGGAAATTGAACCTGGGCCTTCTGTAAGAGCAACAAGTGCTCTTTAAACCCTGAGTCAACTCTCCTACCCCTAAGTTCTCCTTTTATTATTATTTTTTCATTTAGAAAAGTCCAATTTAGAAGAAAAAAAGTCCAAATCTACTTGCTGCTTTCTTAGTAGATAAGATTCATTTTAGAGCCAGGCACACCTACTCAAGTGTGAGTGTTTCAGGGATGCTCAGAGGCGATGTGAGAGGAGCAGAGGGCATGGGTGATTCAGGTGCTGATTGGCTTGGGTGTTACTAGAATAGTCACAGCTTTTCTAGGGAGCCAACACTAGCCTCAACATGGGAATGTGGCCAACAGCCAGGTGTAGGTTTTTTTTTTTCCTGGTCTGTGCACTGTGATGGGCATTTACCTGTGGCTTCTTTTCCTACTGTTGAGAATCATTTAAAACAGATTTTTCTCAAGATGAAATTGAGGGAATGGTGAAGACTAATGACACATTCTGTTATGGTTGAGGCCTCAAATGTCCCCACAGGACATTTGTGTGTTTGAGCACTTGGTCTCCAGCTAGTGCTGCTGTCTTGGGAGGTTGTAGAAGGTTTGAGACTGAGACCTCACTGGCAGAGGCGGGATACCGGCGTGGTCCTCGGAAGCTGGAGCTTAGCCCTGGTCTGTTCTAGCTCTCTCTGCTTCCTGGTTGGTAGTCATAATGTGAAGGATCTGTAATATGCTCTGCCCTCCACAGACCCGTCACACCATCTCCTCTGAACTTCTTTGTCACTGTTGAGACCATCAGCCAAAATAAAACCTTGTTCCTTTAAGTTGCTACGTCTGGTGTTTTGTCATTGTGATGAACAAAGTTGCTAACACATCCTGATTCCTTTCACCCACATCTTATGTGGCCTGGAATTCCAATCCTTACATGCCTTGCTTCTGTCCAGAGTGTACTTATAGATGCTGTGATCCCATAACTACTTGATTTCATGATCATTAACACAAGGAATCTTATGTTGTACTGAACTGCTTCTTGGTGCATAGTGGGAACCTAATAAATATAGATAGACTAGATTAATTGAGGTAGGTGAATCTAAGTTTCCATGGTTAAGTGGGTGCTAAGATGAACCATTGTTCAGTTATAAATGCCTATAATCCAGGTGTGTTGATGTCACGAGGACGGTGTGTTTGTAGTTGAGAAATGGTGGGCGGGGAATCAGGGGCCTGATTTGAGTGACAGCCTACTGAGAGTGGGAGGAGACCACAGAAATCCCTGTGTGTCTGGACGAGGCCACATGCGATTTTTGAATCATGAGTTATATATGATAGTGGCACCAATAAAAGCAGAAATGACTTGACAGGGTATAATCAATATCCCAGGCCTGGAGGAAAATCTGCAGTGGTTTTTGACCATCTGCATGGCTGGAATGCAAGTCACATATTCAAATTCACACTGGAAGATGATATCATCCTGATCACAATCCTGATGATCTTTGGCAAGTTTTGAAAGTATTTAGACAAAGTCATTGGCATCACACCAAGTCCTTGGGCTTGGGTGGGGCTGGGTTCTAACCTTAGTTAGCTAACTGCTAGCAGTGCCATCAAGGGAAAGTATTTTAGTTCTCCAAGCTTCAGATTCCTAATTTGAATAACAAGAGTAGTAATTCTGATCCTAATTCGTGGATCAGCCGAGGATTAAATATGCTTCTATATGCACATTCGTGTTTGTCCTTGCATTAGAGTCGCCTGCAAGTCTTAGTCACACTGCATTTTGGATTACTATTTGCTCTTCTTAGGAATTTAAAATGAAGCTCCCATATAATGCTGGTGCTAAAGGTCATGGGCCTCCTTGCTGGTCCTCTCTGAGCCATTAGTGAATATGTTGAATTGTTCATGTGAACAATTATTTAGATGAAGTATTGACATATGTTAGCCTATCAGCTTCAAGAACTATCATCTTAGTCATCAACCTCAGGCAGAACTGCTTGGATTTCCAGCCAAAATATATATGAATTAAGTTGGGGTGCAGAGAGGGCTTAGTGGGTAAAGTGCCTGGCACACAAGCATGAAGATCTGAGTTCAGATTCCACCCCCCCAAAAAAAAAACTGGTTGTGGCATTGTGTGCCTACAATTCCAGCACAAGGGAGGGTGGGGCAGGTGGGTCCCATTTACTCACTGAAACAATGAGGACCAAGTTCTATGAGCAACTCTCTCTTAGAAAATATGGTGGAGAGTCAGAGAGAAATACTAAATGTCAACCAACCTCTGGCCTCTACATGCACCAACATGGATACACACACCTACACACAAAATGTGGCAGGCTACTTGCATTATAGAGAACCAATTCTTTAAATGAAATTCATTTATTTCGTAAGTGTATATTGGACCCCAGCTATGAACAAATCAGAAGGTGCTTTAAGACTCATAAGCCATATTTCCCTTAGGAGTTAAAAACTAGTAGGAGAAATAAGATGCCTGACCCACTAACCAACATGAATGGCCATTGTTGATTCAAGGTGAAATGTGAGTGGAAGAAGACAGAGACTGAGAAGGTTGGTAGAAAAACCCAGAGGTGGTGCCGGTGGAGCTGGCCTTGGCCTCAGGCTCCTATGCAACTCAAGATTCAAGGAGCAAGCATTGTAAGTGTAGACTGTAAGGACAGAGTGGTCGTGGCGGCTTCAGTGATGATAGGCAGGGCTGGATAGCCACCGGATCTAAATCGACATGACTTTTGAGATTCCCAAGAAGCAGTAAGTGCCTAGCTTAGGTAGCATCCAATGAAACAGAATGGAAGTTGGTTTCTAATATTTGAGTTCCAGTGATAACAGCTATTTGTACGTCTGATGTTCTAGATGTTGAAAAAAATCAACATATGGTAAGAATTTTAAAATAAATGCAAAGTGTTATTATTGAGGTATATAATAAATAAAATAACAACCTATCTTGATTTCTAGATCATAATGCATGACCTGAAAAGTATTTCTATTAGTATTTGTCACCTTGAGCTGCCTAAATACTCCAGGTGTTTGCTTGCCAGAGATATTGTAATAGAATACCATGGGCTGGGTGATTTACACAGTAGAAAATTACTTTTCATCATTCTGGAAACTAAGTCTTTGACCAAAGTGCCAACAGATCTGATTCCTCTTGTGACCTTTCCTTGGTTTGTAAATGGCATCATTTTTCCTGTGTCTTCATACGGTCATCTCAGGATGTGCCTGCATCCTCATCTCTTCTTAGAAGGACACTGGTTAAATTGATTAGGATCCAAACTAATGAACTCACTTTACCACCATCAACTGTAAAGGTCCTGCCTCCAAATACAGTCACACTAAGTTGGGGACTAGGTCTTGAGCATATACATTCTGGAAAGATACAGTTTGGGGGGCAATATTCTGTGTTTTGGGGCTATTCATTTCCTGGGGGTATTAAGACAGAAAATTGGATCAATGTTATTAGAAAACAATTGAATTAGAGGACTTTTGTCCAGGAACTTTCAAGTTCAAAGTCTGTGAAAACCTTATTCTGAGATGTCCATCTCAGATTTTTCCACTACTTTTAGGTAACACATTTGTCTTTTTGGGGATGGAGCTATGGAAATGATCCTGTTCTCAAGAGAGACCTTGTCTCAACAACAGGTTGTCTTGTTTATTGTCTGGTTAGATCTCAGAGTCCTGCTCTGACCTACTTTGGGACCTCACTACCTGCTACTGATGGATAGGAAAACATCAGGTTCTCCTGTGTGTGTCCAAGGAAACCTAGTTCCTTAGAGTGGAGCCTTATGTGAATATATAGATAAACCAAATCACTGTAAATTCAAGTCACATGTTTGAATTTTCCTTCCTTCTTTTCTTCAAATCATCTCTATTTTTCATCTTCCTTCAAAAGAAACCATACATAGAACCATAGAAAAAACCATACATCTCTCAGTTTCATGTGTGTGGCATTTTTTGAAGACGGAGTCAGTGTTTGGGGTTTTGCCAAGAAAAGCATCTCTAGAGCTTAGCCCTTCCAGAAAGAGAAGTTGTCTACATAAAAAAATCCATGTTCTTCTTTATGGGTTTTTTTTCCTCCAAGAATTTAAAATTATGGAAGAGAGATGATGCGTCCCTTGCCTGTGCTCACTGGGGCAATCAGTAGCCAATTTGCAAGTTTATCCCCTTATTTTGATATTTGTAACTGGTTGGTTAAAATGAATACTTGGTGACAATGGTGTTGGCATAAGCTAGGGAAGTAGCTCAGGGGTAGAGTGTTTACCTAGTATGTACAAAGTCCTGGTTTCAATCTCCAGCATCCCATACAAAAGAGAAAAACAGAATCTTGAGTCTAAACAGAGGCCTTTATCTTCTTACACATAAAACACAAAGCCTGGAACTGGAGTTACAGATGGTTGTGAGCTACTGTGTAGGTGCTGGGAATTGAACCTGGGTTTTATAGAAGACCATCCAGTGTCCCTAACTGCAGAGTCATCTTTCCAGCCCTTTAGCTCTTTTGTATAAAGATACTACTCATGTTGGATTAGAGCCTGGCCTCAATCTTTATCTTAATTTCGCTTTAAAAGGTTCTGTCTCCAAATACAGCCACATTCTGAGATTTGAATGATTAGAATGTCAAGAGATATTAATTTGGGGGGACATAATTCATTGTAGCGAAGGAAGTATAATCCAGCCAAATGAGGTATGATCCAAAAGACCTCATATCTCCAGAAATAGTGATAGTAGAAGTGCTGGTGAGCTTTTAAAGCCTCATTAATATATAAGTATGGTTGTAAAATATAAATATTTAATATGGAATGATGTACATTAAACCTGGAATACAAGGAAAGAAGGATGTTAGTAGTCTAAGTTAATATCTCACTAAGCTAAGCAACAACAACTTAATATCATTTACAATTTAAATATTACAATGGGAATATTGGTAATGATAAAATTATAAAATAATAATTTGGTAATGATGGCAATGGATAACATGGACAATCACTTACACCATCTATTGTTATGTTCACTTAGAACTGTGTGTAGTAGGATTTCTTCACATCAGTATTTTCTGTCTAAGGCTGGTGAGATGGAGAGAGGTTCGGTCACATATCTCTAATTAGAAACACACCTGGTAAGAGCCAGGATTTGAATTTGTTTTTTCTTCTTTGCCTTTTGGAAAAGAGAAATACAAGGAAACAAGTGGGCACCATGCTAACTTGTACCACTATCAGCTGTTTCAAGTGCAGAGATAGTTGAATGTCATGTAAGAAAGTCCAGAGCCATGTCTGAACCTCAGTCTAGGTGTGGAAGATGGCTTTAGTGAATAAAAGTGTGGCATTTAGTAATTATTTAGAAGAATAAACTTGAATCTGCTTATTAGTCCTTATTTCCAAATGCATTAAATGCATCCCAATAGATGAAATAACTGTCTATATTTAAAATGTGGATCCAAATACTAAAAAAAAAATTGTTTAGTTTAAATAATCTTTTGGTGGGGAATGGCTCCTCAGATATAACAAAAATCTCAAAAATGATGTATAATTTAATAAATATTGCATGAGTACTATAAGTTATTATAAAAATATACATGGAATTCTGTAGGATATTTATGATAACATGTGACTCATATAGCAAAGAAACAATCTTTTGTGACGGTCTTTAAAATGAATGAGGCAACAACAACACAAAATTAAGCATACCACAGGAATGGGCAAAGACTCCCAGGGAGTTTTGTCCAGTGAACACTTTGAAAGCTGCATGGTGTTCCTAATAGTACAATGATTGCTGGCAAAGCCAGGCATGCCTTCCCATGCTTTATCTACAGACATGCTGTTAAGAGTGTAAATTTGTCTCATGTTCAGGCTAGTAGGAGAACAAGCCCCTCACATTTTATTTTTGGTAGATTATTGATTGGCACAGCCTTGGAGAAGGACATAGTTCTCAGCATTCTGTCTAGAAATAGCCTGCTAGCTCCTAGTTTAGGGCTTACTATATTGTATGCTTACATAGTTTTCACTTTTCCTTAATCAAGAAAATGCCTTGATTTGAAAGGCATTTTCTTGGTTAATGATTGATGTTGGAGGATCCAGACCACTGTGGGTGGTGTCTCCCTGGGCAAGTAGTTCTGGATAGTATAAGAAAGCAAGCTGAGAAAGCTAAGGGGAGCATAGTAAGACATAACAATGCCATCAACATGACCAAGTGTGTGGATGTCCATCAACATGAAATCACAGGTTAACTATGACAAAAATCAGGTGCTACTGTGTCATAGTATAATCTTATGTATTTCTAAAGCATATGAACATTATATACTCACCTACATATGTGGATTCACAATTCTATTCTACACAAGCTAAGATGGTGTGATACTGAGAAGTGAAGTCAAGGTCTTATAAATGTTCAACAATCAGAGGAAACTTGTGATCAGGTGGACCTGAGTTCTGGGTCCTCTGTAAGAGCAGCAAGTACTCTTAACCTCTGAGTCCTTTCTCCAGTTCCACCAGGACTAAGTTTAGTTCCTTCTTATGGTGACCTTTCTCTGGGAGACGTGGCCATCCTTATCTCTGTTCTCCAGCTTCTTGTCATATTTTTTTTTGTTTATGAGTAAGGCATCTTATAATCTGGTGAATAATGTGGCAACAGGCAAGGTAAGGACTATCCACAATAAATAAAACATTGAACTCTTAACCACTTGTCAAAGGTGCTCATGTCTGTATTCCTAAGACTTCAACATATAGTCTGGGGCAGTCATTACTTGGCTCCTGGTAGGAAGAGTGTGAACTTAAGTACCATGTGGCTCTAAAGCCACTACATACATACCATGAATCCTGGCCTGACCCTGGATTCTCAATGTGCAAATGGAGATGATACTATTTACCTCTGTCATTGTGGCATAAACAGACATAGGGCAAGTAGGAAACCCTAAGCTCACAGCACTGCTTCTCAAGGGCTGGACACCACCATTGTGTAATAAAGATGTCATCTGGATTGATCTTCTTCTTCCATTCTTGCCTTCTGTGGATATGCATGGCCTAGTCTTGGCTGTTTATTTGAATGATAACCCAAACTCCCTGCCACCCGGTTCTTGCTTATCTCTCACCCCACTGCCCAGTGTGCATGTTTTACATGGGTGCTTGTCTCCTGCTTAACTCCACCCCTCCTCCTGGATATCAGCTTTCTGCTCAGGCAGCATCCTTCTAGATCAGTCAGTTGTTGCTAGACAAGGGACCATCACCAATGATAAGCTTTGAAGTCACATCCCATCAGCTTCCCTCTTTATTCTCTTGGCTGAATTATATTACCTGAAAGTATCTATTCATTAACTTTGCACACTGTCCTTGCCTTATCAACCCTGGAACTCAGTTCTAGAAAGACAGACTGCCTGTCTCTCTCCTTGCTATGAACCAAGACGGTGCCTGTGTTAGTGCCATATGCAATGAATGCTTTAATGAGAATATTTTTAATAAATATTGTAACATCATTAAAAGGCACAGTCTTTCTGGGGGAGAATTTGACAATTCATATTAAAAATGGTAAACTGACATCTGTTTGACTGCAAAAATTCCATTCCTTAGAATTTATCCAACTACTGAGGATGTTTTAGAGAAATTTACTAAGTCTGTTTGTGTTAGTTGGCTTGTGGCTGTGACAAAATGCCCAAGAGAATCAACTTAGGGAAGGAGACCTTTGTTTTGGTTCATGGTCTAGAGCAGCATGATGGGCTAGTCAGATGTGGTGGCTGCTTAAATGGCAGGTACAGGTCAGGTAAGGAGGCTGATGTGGGTTTCAGAAGAGGGGAGGGCCTTACATTTTTCATGCTCCACTGGATTTGGGTGCACAGCAGTTGTGATTGTACTTAGAACCTTGTACATACAAGGCACATGCTTTCCCCCCAAACTTGATCCTCTAACTGACTAATGGCTTACCTGGAACAAGACAAGTAGGGTCAACATTTGAAGATGCTTTTGAGGTACTGAGGCGACACTAAGCTGGGAACTTTATCCTCAGCACTCCTCAGATGGCAACAATTACTGGCCTCCCATTAACTGCTGTCCTCACATTAGAGGCCTTTGCTCTGGAGGGTTTCCCATAGAGGAACTAGCCTGTGATTACAATCTGCAATAAATAAGTGACAGGACTTCTGTTTTAAAGGAAGTATTCACCAGTCTGTGTGGAGCAGAACTAAAACCCTGTCTTCCAATAGAAAGTAGGGAAAGGCAGGAGGAAGTTGTGGCTGTTTGAAACCCTTAGGAACTCCTGTGCCATCTGCAGATGTGGGTCAGTCAAACCAGAGGCACCTTTCTGTGTGCAAGAAAGAGAGAAAACCAGCAAGAAAAAAACATCTAGCTGAGCTTTGTGGGGAAGGAAAGGCTAACTCAACAACCAAGACTAGGAGAGGAGGATACTTGGAGCTTTGAGGAGTTCCACAGGGATAGGGAAGGTCTCAAGAGCCAGAGAAAGCTGACCCACCAGTTCAGTGAGAGCATTCTCCACAGCTCTCTCTATCTCACTTGGTTTTCTGACATATGTTGAATCTCTCTCTCTCTCTCTCTCTCTCTCTCTCTCTCTCTCTCTCTCTCTCTCTCTCACACACACACACACACACACACACACACACACACACACACGGTAAGGCAGGAAGAAGACTACTGTGGAGATGAACAAAGTGTAAAGGGATGTGCACACAAGCACACTACATGAGATATTTGTCTGAGTGAAGAAGAAGGTTATAATTACCATCATTTTATATGATGAATACAAACTAAGGAAAAAAAGGAAGAGAAAAAATTGACCTTAAAAATGAGGGTTTATTTCTTAGCTCTCTGTTTGCCTGCTTTCCTTCCTTTCCCTACCTCTCTTCCTCTCTCCATTCATTGAGACAGGGTCTCTGTGTATGCCAGGCTGGTCTTACACTTGAGATTCTCCAATCCCAGCCCTCAAGTGCTAGGACACAGGTATGTGCCCCATGCATGGCTTCCCTACTGTCTGTTTCAATAGCTGATGCATTCTTTTCCCCCAGAATCATGCTGTTTGAATCATAGCTCTGTAGAATGTTTTGAAGTATGGCAATATGATTCTCTGACTTTGACATTTTAAGTCAAGATTACTTTGGCTATTAATGATCTTTTGTGGTTGCATACATTTTTTTCCATTGGCATGAAGAATAATACTGATATTACAATAGGGATTTATTGAATCTACAGGTAAGTTTGAGAAGTGCATAGACATTTTTAACAGTATTCTTTGTTCTAATCTATGAACATGGGGTACCTTTCTAACTATTGATAGGATCTTTAAATATAACACTGGTTTTTAGTTTGCAATAGATAGATCCTATAGAAGTAAAAGACTGGTTAGATATAAACAAAGAAGCCACCATGGCTGGAAACATATTGATACTGTGCCGAAAGGCTGATCACATCAAGTCAGCTAGGAGAAAAAGAGGGTGGGAGAGACAGATGAGGGGGAAGGAGAGAGAGAAGGGGTGAGGAGGGGATGGAGGGATGGGAAGAGAGAGAGACAGAGACAGAGACACAGAGAGGGAACACCTATTATCTCTGTCAAGAGCAACTCCCCAAGACATAACTCTCTTCCACAAAGCCCACCTCCTGAAGACTACATCACTTCCTGTTGGCTCCACAGTTGGCTAACAAGAGGACATTGAAGATCCATGGCATAGCACTTCAGCACTTGCTCTTCATCTCTTGGGCTCCCCAGCAGCATCCTGACAGGAGTCTTGTCTTTCCACTTTCTTTTCCTGTTTAGAGTTTGTTCCTTTCAAAATGATCAGGAGTGAAATGGTAACATCCAGTAGAGTGGGAAGCAACAGTGTGCGTCCCCTTCTCCATGAGTTATTCCGAGGACTCATTATCTAATTCAAGTTTTGCTTACTATCATTTTGTTAAGGTGCATATAATAATGCATTTATTTTTATATATCCTATTACTTATATATTATTTAGGTTCACTTATATTTGATCTTTTTGGATTTTACCCACATTTACTGAAAAATTGAAATATTTATATTATTTTCTTTTGAATTCCTTTTCTTTTTTGTGTTCTGAGATTCTGGCTTGATGTATAGTTGATCTCCTATTTATTTATTTATTTTAATGTCTTATTCATGTTTTTCATCATCATTCTATTATTATTTTATAAATTATCTTCTATGGTTCTTGAGAATTATAGTTTTATTTTATTTTACATTCTGAATTCTGTTTCATCCCAGTTTTTGTTTTTAGGGTTTTTTAAAAATATAGGATCCCTATTTTGTACTGTGAACAAATGTCTAGTAGATACTATATTACAGCTTGGAAAAAAAACTGGAAACACATATAAGTGTTCAGGATTTGTGGAATAGACATTGTTTCACTAAAGTGTTTGGTTCCCCTACAACCTGTATGTTGAAAGCTAATGCCTGATTTGTTAGTATTAAGAAGGGAGGTGGATAGAATTTGAGTGTGGAGCACTCATGAGTGGGGTCAGCCATTCCCAGGAGGCCCAGGACATTTCATTGCTCCTGCCATCGGAGGAGAACACAGCAAGAAGGGACTAAGTGTGTGGTGGTAGCAGACAGCACACATCTGTGCCCTGGCTTTGGCTCTTTAAGACCTCAGAAGTGAGGAGCTGATGCCTGGTCTCTGGGATTTTGTCTTAGGCAGGGTGAAGGAAGGAAGGTGCCATGAGAAGGGTTTGCACTTCAGAGTCCGCTGAGATCTTGTGGTTGTGGTTGCTTCTTTTTCCTTGAAGGGTTTCCCTCTTTTCTCATTGAGAAGGGACTTACTAAGCTTATTCCGCCAGTGTCAATGAAAAGTCTCATGATTTTTAAAGGAGAACAGCTATCTTATCCTTTGCTAATTCTTTCCTCCCATGGTACCTGAGCAGGAACCCAAGGCCTCCTGCACACTAGGCAGTTCCAGACCTAGCACTGAGCACCGTCACCATTTGTCAGCTCATCTTTCCAGAAACACAATTACCACCATCCTTTGCTCAACCCGTGATCTGCAGCTTCATCCACAGCAGGTCCAGTCACCCTCTTCTCCAGCCTCACACCTCAGACACTTCCTTGCTCATCAGAGATGAGCCTCACTTTTGTGTCTGTGTCTGACTAAATCCATCTTGCCCATAAATCTGAGAGTGATGGTGCTAAGGAAGAGATGCAGTTTTCCTAGTTTCTATTGCGTGAAGGGGTATAGAAGAGCCTGAGGGGTGAGTGATGATCAGGGACTGTGGATGGTTGACCAGTTGTCTTACAGTATACTCAAGAGGTCTGGTTTGTGACTATCAAGTGATCTTGTCGAGGATTATTAACATCAGACTCACCAGGGACAGAAGTGAGGATAATAATTGATATGGTGTATAGTATGAAGAAGCCTCATGTGTATAACAGTGTTTTAAACGTGCATATCATAACTGGTTTTAAAGATGACACATGATGACACATGCTTTTAGTGTCAGCACTCATGAGGCAGAGGCAGGATCTGTAAGTTGCAGGCCAGGAAGGGCTACATAATAAGACACTGTTTTAATGCATACATATGTACACATATATATACATAAGAATATCTTCAAAGCTTTATTGTAGTCTCACATGTTTACACTAGTTTATCTTCATAACTTTACAGGAGAGTGTGCTAATTCACACAGATGAGCTGGAGTAAGACCGACTCCAGCCTTGGAGTTTATCATTAGTGCCATGGTAGAGCAGGAGGACAGGACTTCTCAGCTGCAGGCCAGGCAGAGGGGAGAAAGGAGAGTGCCCAGATGGACCTTTTGGAAACCGAAACTGAGAGGTCACTAACACTCCCTGGAGGTTCTGAAGACCAGCCTGTCCCCTGGACCCTGCATGTGTGATGCACGGGACTGTGTGTTACGACCCCACTGACTCCATTCAGTGTTGGCACAGCAGCTTCTGCCCACATGTCTCTCCCTTCACGCTCCGGAAATGTGCACACTCCTTCCTTCTTCATGTTGGTCATTTTTGATCTGTGCTGTCTTGTGTGTGCATGTGTCTATGTGTCTGTCTGTGTGTGTATATGTATGTATATCTGTATGTATATATATGTAGGTGTGCATTTGTGTGTGTGCATATGTATGTGTGTATGTGCAAATGTTTATGTGTCTGTGTTTGTTTATGTATGTGTGTATGTATATATGTATATGCAAATATGTATTTGTGTAAGTGTGAATGTATGTATGTATGTGTGTATATGTATGTATATGTGTATGTGTACATATGTAGGTGTGTATTTGTGTGTTTGTGCATATGTTTATGTGTCTGTTGTCTGTATATTTGTTTATGTGTGTATGTATATATGTATATGCAAATATGTATTTGTGTAAGTGTGAATGTGTGTATATGTATGTGTGTGTATGTGTCTGTATATGTATGTATGTGTAGTACATGTGTGTGCATGTACATGGGTGCATACATACTATGGTATGTGTGTGGAGTTGAATGACCAGCAGTGGGAGTTGGTTCTATCCTTTCACAGTGGTAGTCCTGCGGGGATTAAATTTAGACCCTCAGGCTTGGCAACAGGTGGCTTTACCCACTGAACCACCTTGGCCCTTCTCTATGCCTTAATATTACAATTTCAGACAGGGGAACAAGATTGGCTTTGTAGCAGAGCTGTTGTGGTGACTGAGTGCCAGGTAGACCGTCACACCTGATTGGTGTCAGAGTCGCTACTCTCAGAAGACGCTCTCAGCTGTGCAGGGTCTCAGCTGGCGTGCTGCCCTGTTCTCAGTAGGTAGGGTTCAACCCAGTTTCAGCTTCCCAAGGGGCCATGGCTTCCTTCCCAGCAGGAGGGATGCATCTGGACCCAGCTTCAGCTGAATCCCCAAGGGCCCTAGATGCTGAGCATCTGGCCTCCCTAAACAATGACTGCAAACAGCTGGCATCCAAACCCACACTTCCCTGTGCCAGTATCTTGCCTGCTCTCTTGTCCCCAAGATCACTGACACTTTCTATTTATTTATTTATTTATTGGTTGATTGATTAAAAATGCCGATCAGCTTAATGGGTGATGCCCTGTATCGGCAGTTCCCAGGTACATGCTGCCAACTGCAGTGTCTTGGTCCCAAATGCCTCTTGGTATGGTCGAGGGAAAACAGGAGACTTGAGCCTGCTCTTGATAAGCTTGAGTTATGGGCAGTTGGCTTGGTGTCCATGAATCAGGTTGAGTGGCGTTATCTTAGATCCATGCTCATCTGATGCTACATAGTGGAAACAGAACCTTTGCAGATATAATTAAGTAAGGATCTGAAGGTTAAGTCTGCTAAGATTTAGGATGAACCCTAAACAAGCTAATGTGCTTGTCAAGGGAGATATCCTCAGGCAGATAGCCTCAGGATCAAAGCTGTGTGGAAGTGGAGGAACTGGAGTGTGAGCAAGGGATGGGTGTCTGGAAGTGGTCTCCCAAAGCCAGGAGCTGAGAGCTATGAGGAAGTCCCTCATATGAGGAAGGAGCACTCACATCACCCACACCTCATGTTTGTGACAGTTGATTAGGACAGAGTACCCAGGAGCAAAGCCTGGGAGGGGCCATTCCTGTGGGGGAAACTGACTGGAAGGGCAGCTGGGGAAGGGAGGATGTGTGTGTGTGGGGAAGGCTGCCTCACCAAGTTCACAGCTCAGTTGAGGCATGTCCTCACGGTGACCTATAGGAGACCTTGGGCTCCAGGATTCCCCTTGGGAATCATCCCATCGCATAGCACCAGGGAGGCCTGTGAGTGAGATCAGTCTGTGGTTGACTGTGAGCAGGGGAGGATGAGGAGCATCTAGCAGTGGGGTTTGATCTTCATCAGAAGAAGAAGGTTTACAGGGAGGTGCACATCTGGCAGGCTGTCTGTTGTTGTTTTGGCTCTTTTTGGGGGGCCCGCCACCAAATAAATGCACAGAGGCTTTTTCTTACTTGTGAATGCACAGCCTTAGCCAGCTTTTCTTAACTTTAAATTATCCTGACTACCTTTTATCTCTGGGCTTTTCCCGTTCTCTTACTTCTGTATCTTACTCTTACTCCATGGCTTATTGTGTGTCTGGGTGGCTGTCCCATGGAGTCCTCCTCCTTCTCTGGCTACTGCTTCTCACTCCTTCTCTGGCTACTTCTTTTTTCCTCCCAGATTTCTCCTCCTATATATTCTCTCTGCCTGCCAGCCCTGCCTATCCTTTCTCCTGCCTTGCTATTGGCTGTTCATTTCTTTATTAGACTAACAGGTATTTTAGACAGGCACAGTAACAGAGCTTCACAGAGCTAAACAAATGCAACCTAAACAAAAGTAACACACCTTAAAATAATATTCTACCACAGCTGTCACTGCTGAACTATGTGCTGCTGTGGACCAACCACACCTGCAGCACAGGAGAGCTCACTGCCATGCCACCAAAACTTCTACGAGTTGAAGGGCAGTTTCTGTCTTTTAAAAATATACTTATTTATTTACTTATTTGTGGAGTCGAGGGGCACATACACAGTACCAAGTTTGGGTGGAGGACAGAGAACAATTCTCAGGAGTTTTTCTTTTTCTACAAGGGGGTCCCAAGGGTTGCACTCAAATCATCAGGCTTTGCAGCAAATACCTTTGCCCACTGAACCAGCTTGCTGACCCTTACATACTGTTTCTTAATCCAAATCCTATTATGCTGTGGAATTTGTTCCAGGCCCTAGTATAGGATAAAAGGTAATCAGATGAGGACGCCTAAAGGCTGGGGAGATGTCTCACTGGGTGGACTTTGTTCTACAGTAACAAGGACCTGAGTTCAGATCCCCACCACCTCCATTAAAAACAAAAGGGCACAGTGATCCACACCTGCAGCCCCAGCACTGCATAGGAGAAGGGGACAGGTGGGTTCCCAGGAGCTCATTGGCCAGTCTAGCCATTGGGCAAGCTCTAGGTCCAGTGGCAGACTGTATCAAACTATAGAGAGCAATGGAGGAAGACAGCTTACGTTGACGTCTTCCCTTCATATGCACACACATTAGTGCACACATGTATGCGCATGCGCACACACACACACACACACACACACACACACACACACACACAAACACCACACCAGCACACACACAGAAAAGAAAGCCAAGACAAGCACAGAAGGGGGACTTCTGCCATGAGTCTCAGGTAGTTTCCCAAACTGCATGTATATTACTTGCTCTTCTTATCGTGTGACCAAAAACCTGACAAAAGCAACTTGGAGGAAGGAGGCATTTATTTTGGCTTGGAGTTCAAGGGTACAGTGCAGGTCGAGGGTGCAGTGAGTTATTGCAGGGATGAGATGGCAGCAGCCTGTCGAGGGTGCAGTGCGTTACTGCAGGGACCAGATGGCAGCAGCAGGTCCAGGGTGCAGTGTGTCACTGCAGGGATGAAATGGCAGCAGCCTGTCGAGGGTGCAGTGTGTCACTGCAGGGATGAGATGGCAGCAGAGGTTGAGGGTGCAGTGTGTCACTGCAGGGATGAGATGACAGCAGCCTGTCGAGGGTGCAGTGTGTCACTGCAGGGATGAGATGGCAGCAGCAGGTCGAGGGTGCAGTGTGTCACTGCAGGGATGAGATGGCAGCAGCAGGTCAAGGATGCAGTGTGTCACTGCAGGGACAAGATGGCAACAGCAGGTCGAGGGTGCAGTGTGTCACTGCAGGGACAAGATGGCACCAGCAGGTTGAGGCGGCTGCCACATTGCCCCTGAAGTCAGAAGCAGAGAGATGAATGCTAGTGCTCAGCTCAATTTCTACTTTTTTATGCAGCCAGGGGTCCCAAACCCTGTAGGATAATGCTGCCCAAACGTAGGGTGGGTCTTCCCACCTCAGGTTACTCAGTCTCTGTACCCCTTCTTCATGGGAATACCAGAGGTTCATCTCTTAGATAATTCTAGGTCCTGTCAAATTGACAATCAGTGTCAACCATCACACAGGGTGGACATCACACAGAACCATATGTGGGGAGCCAGATGTGAAATGTCTGTAACCCGTAGGAAAGAGGGATAATCAGAGTTTAATTTGCATTGACACAGAGTGTGTAATCAATCTTTTCTGCATAAGTTCTATACCAATTCTCATCCATCTTATTATGAACTGATCAGCATGTGAAGCCAAAAAGAAGGTTTTTCCATGTCCTCAGTCCCCTTGATAGAACCCCATCTTATGATGTATAAATAAAATTCACAGAGATTCCATGATCAATTCCAGGCTCTGCCTTCTCCCCTCATGGTGTGGCATGTGTGTATTTCCCCTGGAAATAAAAACGTTTGTGTCCAGGTTTGAAGTTTGTACCAATAGCACCACCAATCAGACAAACTGGTTTCAGAGTTCTGCCTGAAGTAATTGAGAGTAAAAAATGTGTGATTCTGTCTTCTCCACACTTTCATGCTTTCTTAGCCTGTGCTTGATTTACAAGGAGCTGTAGTAAGGGTGGAAGTGAACTGGACACCAAGAGTGCAGAGAAGAAACACAGGTTCTGGAGTCAGAAAATGGGTCAAAACAGCCATCCTGTTCCTGGATCTAAGGATGGAAAGGAGAATTTGGCCACATTCCCAGGGGACACCCGCACTGGTGCTCACAAATTTCTATTTCAAAGTGCCTCTCTTCAGAAATTGTCTGAGGTGACCTGGACTCCAGGTCAGCCCTAATACCTCTTTCCCCCATCTGGGTCCCTCCATCACGGCTCAGAGCTGTGACATCAGCTGGAAGGTCAGGGTTTCTCCAGAGACACCCATCCTCTGCTGACAATGGCTGGGTGCTGCAGCCATCCTCTTTCCCTCTGGCCCTCAACCAGAGGCTCGCATGGCAGTATCGGGTGGAGCCCACTGCGGTCTACCCAGGCTTTCCACTGGCTGAGACTCTGTGGTTACCTCGAGGCCTCGTCTGGAGGGAGCTAGCTTCTGAGTGCAGAGCTGTGAGTAGCAAGTTTTGTGCACGTTCAGGCCCAACGCAAATCATCACAGATTTGCAAGACTCCCCTCGTCTGCCTCATCCCTTTCAGGACATTCCAAGTCCTCTAGAAGTTTGTAGGAGGAAAAGGCTGCCCAGGTCCCCCCAAACTCCTTCACTTGGCCCTTTCTTGACTCCTGTTTATAATTTTTCTTTATTCCCAGAATGATCATGCTTTTTAGTAACTACCAAGATACATTTCCAGGTAGGGTTAGTGTTCAGTTCTGTAGTTCTGTTCCCTTCCATAACAGCTATGTGGCCTGCACCTCAGTCCCCTCATCTGGAGAGTGGGTGTTTTTGATAATATCTATCCCATGTTGGTGTAAGAATGAGGAAAGTCTACACATACAGACGTTTGAGCCAGTGTCTGATAGGTAGGTTGCAGGTGCTAAATGCTACCAATTAGTACATATACTCAGCTGTTCTGAAAGCCTGGAACTGCCAGGAACTTGGACAGCACTGACCTGATTTCATGAAGAAACACCAGTGCAAGTACTGTGGATAGGTCTCCAGTAACCACAAACTGGTCCGTGCACCCATGGCCACAGCCTCAGATAGAGCCTCAGTGACTACATTTTCTAATCCCTGGGCACTGAAGTTGAAATGGGAAACTTTAAAATCAGATCCTTACATTTTTGTCCTTTGATACAACTCTGCTGATAGAGGGAAACAGTGTAAAGAAATTGGAGAACCAATTCCAAATTTGGCTTTCATATTTCAAAGTGAGAAACTGAAAAAAAAAAAAAGAAGGAAATTATTCTTTGAAGAAATGTCAAAGGCAACTTCCTGTTTTGGCTGAGGAAAAAAATGGAAGCAGTGTTGTAATGACTCCCTTGTATTTTTAGAAACTTCATGAGGGTGCATTCAAAGGACATCCCTTCGCTCTCCCTGTAGAAGAGCCCAGAGCTATTACTGGAAAAGTAAGTGAGGTCAGCAGGCATGAGGACCAGGCAGGGAGCTTGGCAGTGGAGAGAAACTGGCCTGCCTCTCAATGCAGCAAGGGGCAGCTAGGATTGACAGTCCAGGATCAGGGGTCTGAATGGGAGATTAGGAGGAGATGGTGTGGCTGAGGCTAGCCTGACCTGACGGGATTCCTGCTGAAGGCAGGCTAGGGTCACTAGACTTCGCCAAGAGATAGTAGAGGCCAAGAAACCCATCCAGACATCCCAGGTGACCATCCCAGGTGGCTCTGTTATCTTGGCAGGAATTCTATAGTATTTGTATTAGGTTCTCTAAAGAAATAACTAAATAAATATATTGGGATTTATTAGAGTAGCTTGCAGGCTATGGTCTGAGTAGTCCAACAATAGCTGTTTCCTGGTGGGAAGACCAAGAAACTTGAAGTTGTTCAGTTCATGAAATGAATGTCTCAGCCACCCCAGTCTGGTACTAGAGTCCCGGAGGATACCTAGAGAGCTGCTCATCAAGCCGAGGAAACTCAAAACTTCCTTCTTCCATGTCCTCTTATATACACTGCCACCAGAAGGTGTGACCCAGATTTGGGGTGAGTCTTCCCACCTCAAATAATGCAATCAAGAAAACCCCTCACAGGTGTGCCCAGCTGCTTGGATTTTAGTTGATTCCAGATGTGGTCAAGTTGACAACCAAGATTATCCATCACATCTGCTAAGCCTAGAGACTGTAAAACATGAACTCAGAAGTTGAAACTGTGTGGCTAATCAAGGAGAGTTCAGAGAAGCCCACCTAGAGGCTGGTGGTGAGTTACTCTGTTGTCACTTTCCCACAGCTGGATAGGAGACTTGGGGCCAGGACGGCAGATAGAAGCTCTTCTCTGGGGGATGACCCGAAGAGACCTGTCTTGCATTTGGGCTTCTCTTAAGGGCTCTTGAGTTGCTGGCCACACTCATCTGTAAGTACCAGAAAGCACTTCGAGTCTCACCGCTTCTGGCCCCATGAATGCATCTCTGCAAGTGGGATGTTCAGTGGAGGGCATCTCTGAGCCGGTCACCAGACTCCCACATTTTGTTATAATACCCAGCCCAGAACATGGAACCATTGTGAACAAGTCTTTCATCACAGACTGAAAATGCCACTCATTGTTCTGGAGTGTTCCTATAGGGTGTGAGGAGATTAATGCAGCATGAGGATTCTGGAAAACCTCCAAAGGTCAAGGCTTCCATGTGCTAATTTGAACAGACCCCCAGCACCCTTTAGAGGAGGCTCTAATTCTTTGGTCACCAAAGTCATCCTGACATCAAAAGATGTCTTTAACTCTCATTAATACCACAGCCTTGGGCACTGGATCCACCTCCCTGTTGAGTGAGCTGCAGTCTCCTCTCCCAGGGCGTCCACCTGCCTTCCTCTCCAAAGTACGGTGGTTTCTCCTTCTACCCCCTTGAGCACTCCTGCTCTGAGGCCCTCCACCGTCCAGGACTCAGCTTGAGTTCCCAGTGACTAACTGCTTTGGGTTCTACTTTGCTGATTCTTGTCAATGTGCTCCTTGGAAGCTGCTCTGGTCTAGAGAGCATTCTAAATTGGGTGATCAGGTACACAGGTGTTCTGGTAGATGTGGCCCCAAGTATATTAGGGAGACACCCCACACCCACACATGGTCACTCACCGTCAGGAACATCAGGATGGGCATGCTGTCTGTTGGGAATAAGCTCAGACAAGGCTATTTGTTACACTCAGACACCGGCCAGGACCACCTTGTCTTCACAGTTGTACCCTGCAGGACTTGCTGGAAGCGAGAACAAGCGTTGCCTTTAGCAGAAGGAATGACATAACCATAGGAAACATGGATGAGGACAAAAGACTCCTTGGGAGTTTGTAGAAGAATGTGAGACAAGAATGTCATGGGGCTGTTTCTATATTGATCGCAGTGCAGCCTCATGGCTTAGCAACATGGAATCTGGGGTGTGGTGTGGGGCTAGATGACTGTGTATCCTTTAGTTATGTCACAGCCCATGCTGTGCTTTGCATTTGGATGTTCAACATCACAATGGCCTTTATTTAAACCAGTTAGTTTATTTATTGTTGTGCATGATATGCATGTATGATTGCAGGTATGCATGATTTATGGCACATGTGTGGATGTCAGAGAACTTCATGTAGTTGTTTCTCTCCTTCCTTTACATGGATTCCAGGGATCAAGCTGAGGTCACCAGGCTTGAGTAGCAAGCACCTTTTCCTGCTGAGTCATCCTACAGGCCTCAAAATGTTTTATAAGTTTATAAACTCTTTATTATGCTTGAATTTCTTTTGTCCTTGTAACAAAACCTGTGCATATGTAGGGAAAATGAAATAGTATTCATCCCTTAGTGAACACACACAGGTGCACATGTACACATATACACACATACACCCAGGTGCATGTGCACACACAGGTACATGTCCATGCACATATACACATACAAAACAGACACAGACACACCCACATACACACATGTTTACATACACATGTTTACACACACACACACACACACACACACACACACACACACACACACACACACACTGGTGAGATGAGCCATGTACCAAAAATACTAATTTGCAAAGTTGGCCATTTCAGATCATTTGAGTTCTTTCCCAAATGTCACAGAAGACACCATGAGCAGGACTCTCAGTTCATCCCATCAATTAGCTGTGATGCCCAGGACCAAACACTAGCAAGACTGCAATGAATATGGAGATATCACTTCAACCTGCCAATCAACCAGGAGCAGCTTTGAGATGTTCTTTCCAGCATGCTCTGTCCTCAGTGACAGCCAAACTGATATTTAAAGGAGTGTTTACTGGAAACCAGGAGCAGAGTGGGCACCTTAACCCTCCTCCCCAGCCACACTGCAGGGCCTTACAGGGATCTGGGACCGTAGAGGTCAGCGTTGCCTGGCTGGAAAGGAAGGTGTGAGACCGTGGAGCATCCTTCTTACACAGTGGCAGCTGGGCAGGACGTGGCTGCTGAGGGCTTGGCAACAGAGTGGCTGCTGGGAATCCTCAGTGCCATGGTTCAGTGCTAGTATGATCATGTGACCAACCCATCCCTGTGACCACCTGATTTCAGCCAGGGAGCTATTTGTGGGGCTCGCACCCCAGTCTATGGTTACCTACATGTATAAGTAGGGAAAGGAATGCTGCCTTCCTCGGTGGAAGTTAAGACTTTATCTTTCATTGTCTGCAGCCACCCCTCCTCTATATACTACCAGCTTGTTCCCTTTGTCCTCCAAGCATCTTTGTGTGATTCCCATGCTCCCTTTCCTCACCCATGCTTTCCAAGTGCACACTTTCTGTTACTAACAGAACATCATTCCTATTGCAGCGCGGAATGAAGAGGCTATTTGCTGCTGCTGTCTGGTCATTTTCCAAAGTAATGGATGGTGATCGAGTTATATGTACATACATATGTTATGTGTGTGTATAATGTATGTGTGTAGTCTACGTATATGTATAATAATTAAAGAGGTCTGGAAGTAAAGAGGGCAGTGGGGGAGACACAGTAGGAATTGGAGGGGCAGATTGTGGGGCTAGAAATGATGTGAATACAGTACTCAGGTATGAAATTCTCAAAAAAAATAAAATAAACATAAAAAGACCTTGGAAATTTTCACTGCCTGAGGATTTGAAGACTGTGTTGCTCTGTCTTAATGTCCCACCCACCAGCAATCAATTGTTTGCAGTAAAAATGTCATAGGGGGAAATGAATTTGAAATGACTTATTTAATAACAAGCCAGTCCTGTGTTTCCATTCAGCACTCTAGTTCTTTGTCACCTTCTGGTAGGTTTACAAAGGTCATCCCTCAGTGACTTCGTTACCAGTTGGTACTGCATTCTCTGGCATCTCTAAGCTCCATGTCAAATGCACACAAAGTCAGAGGCTGTGTTTTATATTTATATATGTAGGGGCCACAGGGAGAATTTCAACTTACTTTGCAGGTTGGTCTGAACAGTTCATTATTTTTAATAAGTATCTATCCTACTGGTTGAACCCTCCCCCCCCCCCGTAGATTTAATTAGTCTCTATCCTCTTCGCTAGTTGATGGAGCTGGAAGAAGGGAAGTGGCGGCAATTTGAAACCTTGTTAGAAATTTATGAAGTGCTAAAATGTTTTATTCCCAGAGGCTGGCTTGCCAGCTGTCACTGCGGCTGCCTGCCTCTGAGGGCTTGTGAAGGAGGAGGGCCCAGTCTGCCAGGCTGAGTAAATGATGCGCTCCGTAATTAGCACAGCGTAAATGCAGGCCCGTTATTTCCCTGCAGTTGACCAGCAGTAGGTAAGAGGAGCACTGAGGCCTGTCTAGAGAAGGGATCGGAGTGGAGGCTGACACCGTGGAGATGAAGGCCATTGTGCCTTTAATAAAAGACACTGAGTATCTGAGTATCTGGGTGCCGGTGGCTTGCAAGTTAAGGCAAACATCTATTTTATGGATGTCTCTAGCAGATAATTGCCCTATTCCTTGCAAAATGTCCCTGAACTAATTTGTTCTGGAAAAATACCATCCTACAAATCTTGGGAGGTGTCTCTGATGGTCCTGGGGTGGGGGCTGTCCTACCTGCAAGGATGGTTTGCTCAATGATACTACTTCAGGCTCTGGCACCTCCAATTTATCTCTCATGGGAACAGAGTGATCTTTTCTGAAGTGTGTATGTGTGTGTGGTGTGCATGGTGTGTGCATGTATATTTGCACATATGTGTGTGCATGCAAATGTGCATACATTGTGTGCAGGCCCTAGGCCTATGTCAGAGTCATAATTCATTGCTCTCCACCTTATATGTTGAGACAAGGTCACTCCCTTGAACCCAGTGCCCACTGATGTGGATAGGACAGCTAGCCAGTTTGCTCAGGTGATCTCTTGTGTTTGCTTTCCTAGTATGGAGTGCTGGAGTTACAGGTAGGTTACCATGTCCATGTGGCATTTATGTAAGCTCTGAGGATCTGAACTTTAGTCCACACTGAGCCATCTCTCTAGCCCACGAAATCATTGTTGGCATTGTCTATAGTTTGGGACTTTGTTTTTATTTGCTTAAAGAGAAGGAGGAGGATGGGGGAGGAAGAGTGGACAGGAAGGGGACACACCAGAGGCTGGACTTGGCCAGACTGTTCTGCAGTTCTCTTCTAGGCTAGCTCTGTGGGGAGGTAGCAGGCCAAGGCAGCTGCTTCAGCTGTGTCCATAGCTCCCCTGGGAGAGACAAGCACACAACCTTCCTGAGAGCCAGGCTGGTTAGGAAATTGAGCCCTAAGCTTCTGCCCTGCCCCCACACCACTGCCTCTCCAAAAAAATGGTAGTTAGACTGCTGTTTGCATAAGCTTTCAGACAGGTTTGGTTTCTCTTACTCGAATGTATAAGAATGCTCGTCAGCTAGGAATTTTCCTCTTTGTCAATGTCTGATGGCTAATGCAGCCAAACCCCAAACTCTAGATGACTTGCCCAAGAAAAACTCACTGTGCCAGGGAAGTCCAAGTCTAATTGTGCATGGGCCTGGTTTATTCTGAGAGCCTCCAGGGAAAGATTTGACTGGTCCCTTCCTTGATTTGCTGTCATCTCGCGGTGGGAACATGAAAAGCAGGAGAGGACAGAGAGGCCGGAGAGAGATGGAGATGAGAATGGGAGATGAAAAGGAGAGAGGGGTGGACATCCTGGAGAGGGAGCTGGAGAGGGGAGGAAGAACACAGGGAGGATGAAGAGAAATACAGCTGTTCTGCTGTTGGCTTTGAAGCTAGAGAAGGAAGCAGCAAGCCAAGGAACTCAGGTGGAAAAATAAGACACATTCTCACCTGGACCCTCCAGTAGGAATGCATCCCTGTCAAGACAACTGAACCTCTGATGCATAAAGTTAAAAGATTATACATTTGGGCTGTTTTTAAGTCAGTAAGTTTGCGGTGATTCTTTGCAGCAGCTGTGGGAAACAATGCAGGTAGGAAAGCTGGGGGAGATGGAGTGGCCTGAAGCTGTCCTCAGCTTAGCGTTACTGCATGCCTTCCATAAGGCGGGACTAAGGGTAGTGGATCCCCCCACCCCAGTGGCTTAGACAGAGGGGGCTGCGGCCTAGGCTTGTCCTAGAGTGGCTCATGCGGCCCCTTCTAGGCCCCTTGCCAAGGATCCGCTGACTTAAGTCAAGCTGCTGGTCCCATTAGCTCCCAGATGGGATTGGAGGCACTGAAGCTCTGAGGATGGAAATTGCACAGTGATGCAGGCATCCCCAGATAGGAAGGAGGAAGAGTTGGAGTGTGAGAATCTGTGGTTTTCTGGAAGTCCTTTCAACCTCTGAGAATCCCACCACCATCACACACACACACACACACACACACACACACCCCTAAACATAATAGGTATGACTGAAGTGACTGTCAGGGGTCAATGTTCTGTGTGAAATGATAGAAGGATGGAAAGATAGACCAAAGGGCTATTTGGGGCAGGGACAGCGGTGGGTGCTGGGAGAGGGGCATTAACCATGCATCTGGTGGACATCTAACTCCCCAGGAGATGGGACATCAAAGCAGGGCAGCGGTATGAATAATAGGAGGGGAAATGCAATCACTTATCTCAGTGACAATGCTTTCCAGCTGGGGTCACTCTCTGCCCTTGCCTGTTAAATGTGGCCATGAACATTGGTAAATCACACTTTCTAGCTTCAGGAATGGTGGGCTTTCTAAGTATGGCACAAGAGCAGAGTTTCTGAGGTAAGAGACAGTCTATAATTGTGCCCAAGTCAGGGTACTGATCTCAGCTTCAGTTTAGTTGTCTGAAAATGAGGGCAACCCTGTAATATTGGAAACAAGATGGATACAAGGGCTGGCTGGCGGGGGTGGGGTGGGGAAGCATCTCCTGGGAGGAGAGGTGAAGGTCCCTCTTGAGCCATGGCCCCAGATGGGTTTCACAGAAGAGCCTGGTGAGAAGGCTCTGACCAAGAGATGACAAACCACTACAGGGAGATATCAAGGACAGTTAGCCCTTTATCTGACCCACAAGACATATGTGTCCCAGTAAGGAAAGTTGTCTTGGTTGTGGACAGACAGCATGGCTAGGGTTTGCTGTGGCTCAGCGGCACTGAGGGGAGAGGAGTGTGGAGGAGGGTGTCACCGAAGCAGGGAGCACCACCGTGCTATGAGCCCATGTGGTTCCAGCCCAGCTCTTGGAAGGGTGAAGAGAGAGGACGTGGGTCAACTCAGGAGACTTGGGCAGTTGCCATGGTTATCCAGTCTTCAAGCTCATCTTCTGAGTTCCGGGCTTGCAGCCTCAGTTAATCCCGAGGGTAAGGCCAGGCCTGTGTTGGAGGTCACAGAGATGTAGGATATCAGAAACCTCCTCTCCAAAGTGATTCTTTCTTTACTGGGATACATATGTCTTGTGGGACAGATAAAGGGCTAACTGTCCTTGATATCTTCCTGTAATGGTTTGTCATCTCTTGGCCAGAGCCTTCTAACCAGGCTCTTCTGTGAAACCCATCTGGGGCCGTGGCTCAGTCTGTAAAGTGCTTGATCTGCATTTGATTGTCAGAGCCCATGGGGGAAAAACCACATGTGGTGGCACAGGCTGGGGAGGCAGAGACAGGCAGATGCCCGGGGCTCACTGCACAGCCTACTTGGTGAGTTCTAGGCCATTGAGAGGTCCTGTCTCAAAAAAAAAAAAAAAAAAAACTATATACAGTGCCTAAGGAGCAACAGCCAATGTTATATCCTGGTTTCACGTGCTTGTGTATACTCCACACCCACACAAAAGCACACACACACACACACTGTGTTTAATAATTTTATGTCACTGTCACAAACTAAAGTCATCTGGGAGGAGGGAGCATCGATTGAGAAAATGCCTCCATAAGATGGGGCTGTAGGCAAGCCTGTATGTCGTTTTTATAATTGGTGATTGATGGGGGAGGGCCGAGTTCATTGTGGGTGGGGCAACCCCTGGGCTGGGTGGTCTTGGGTTCTGTAACAAAGCAGGCTGAGCAAGCCAGTAAGCAGCACCCCTCCATGGCTTCTGTATCAGCTCCTCTTCCAGATTCTTGCCCTGCTTGAGTTCCTGTTCTGACTTCCTTCCTTCAGTGGCATGGAAGGGTAAAACAAACAAACCCTTTCCTCCCCAAGTTGCTTTGGTCATGGTGTTTTATCACAGTATAGTAATCCTGACTAGGACAGAAATTGGTACCAGGATAATGGGGTATTGCTGTGCCAGACCTGATCGTGTTGCTTTTGGGAGTGTTGTGGAAGGACTTTGAAACGTTGGGCAAGAAAAGCCATTTCATGTTTAAAGCCTGATGAGCAGTTCTGTGGGAGCTTAGAAGACATGAATACTGAGAACAGTGAAGACAACAGAGGCCTGGTTTGTGACGTTCCAGAGGGAAGCTTGAGAGTCCCTTAATGACTATCAGGGCCGTTTGCTATTTTGAATTAAGAATCTTTGGTTCTGGTCAGCTGGGGCTGAAGAGTGAGCTGTGCTTAACAAGATACCTGAACCACTGAAGTAAAACCTTTGCTTTACTGGGACAATGGATGCTGAAACTGAGAAATTGGTTGTGATTAAGAAGAGACCAGCATCATTGAGGTGAAATCTTCTGGGAAGTATTTTGTCAGAGTCAGCACATGCAAGCTGTGTGTAGAGGTGGCCAAGGCTGTGTCGTGTAAAAAAAAAATCTCTCAGGTGGTACGTTTTTTGAAGGCACATTGGTCATGGGGAGCAACTGAGGCTTGGCACTGTGAGGCAGGAGAGGCCATTGGTGAAGGTGTAGCTGGAGTAGCCGTGGAAGCCCCAGGATTGGAGGGGTCATGGAGAAGGTTGGGGCTCTGTACCATAAAGAGATCACAGGAGAGGCTGTTGGTGAAAGTGCAATCCAGCTGTAGCAGAGACCACAGAATTTTGGAGATGCCAGTACTGTGAGAAGACTGCCCAGAACAGCAGCAGCCTGGATGTGAAGCTAGCTCCAGCCTAGGAGACAAGCTGTGTGTGCTGCCGAGTGTGGATCTGTTGAACTGGCCCAGAAGATGGTGAGTGAATCCCAGATATTAGAGACTGAGTGATTTACACTGTTGGAGTTTGGTTTTGATGTGATTTGATAGTGACAGTGCCCAGGTTCTTCCCTCTTGAAATAAGTAAGTATTTAACTTATTTTTTTTATCGTATAAATGTGTAATCCTGAGATGAACAAAGAAGGAAGGGTTGTGGCTTTATAGTGATATTTGTGTGTCAAGCTGACAAGGGGTCAGTTGTGGTGGATAGTTTTATGTCATCTCGACACAAGGTAAATTCATCTGAGAGGAGGGAATATCAATTGAGAAAAATCCCTCCATAAGCTGGGGCCATAGGCAAGCCTGGAGGTCATTTTCTTAATTAATGATTGATGGGTGAGGGCCCAATCCATTGTAGGTGGTGCAGCTCATGGACTGGTGGTCCTGAATTCTATAACAAAGCAGGCTGAACAAGCCAGGAGGAGCAAGTTAGTAGGCAACAGCCCTCTATGGCCTCAGCATCAGTTCTTGCCTCTGTGTTCTTGCCCTGCTAGAGTTCCTGCCCAGACTTCCTTCAGTGATGAACAGTGATATGGAAATGTAAGCCAAATAAACACTTCCTTCTCCAAGTTGCTTTGGTCACGGTGTTTCATCACAGAGATAGTAACCCTAACTATCACACCCATGAATGTGTACACATACAAATGCATAAGCATATAAATACATGCATACAGCCCATTTTTTTCTTGTACTGGGTATGCCTTGACTGGGAGTGAGGCCAGAGCATTTGAGAGGTAAAGTCGCCTGGTGGAGGGGCTGGACTTGTACTCTCAAGAGATGTAAGCTGGTTTCCTTATCCTCACCCAAGCAGTTGACTGCAGAACCAACAGTAACTTCGAAAGTATCCAAGTGAGCCGCTCAACCTCACTAGACTTCACTGAACCTCCTGCATTACTTTTGGTTTGGTTTGTGGTCTGTCTTCACCTGTCCCCTGTTCTATGTCTATTGGAATCTATGTATTAATCTCTTAAGGCAGCAACTGCAGAGTAACACAGCTGGACTGAGTTGAAATGACTGTTCAGTGTCACAATTCTGGAGTCTAAAAGTGGTGCCAGGCCCAGGTACCTCTGACGCCTCTGGAGAGAAGTTTCCATGTCTGTCATGTGATGGCTCTGGCCACCATGGTATTCCTCTGGGTGAAGGTGTGTCACCCAACTGCCATACCATGGCACTACCCTGTGTCTACCTTTGCCTCTCTGTCTTGTTCCAAGTAACCCTCTTCGGATAAGGTCACCTGTCAATTAGAGCCCTTCCTGGTATTTATTTAATGCATAAACACTTATATTTTCCTGAGATCACACTTCCAAGGACAAGATATTAGATTGAACCTAGCTTCTTGAGGGATACAATTCTGCCCACTGTGGCACAATCTGGAGCACAAGGTGTATTTAGGGGTTGGTGACCAGGCTGTGTCCAGGGCACAATGTCTATTGTGGGAGGGAAGGATAAAGTGATAGTAATGGGTCTGATTCAGAGTCAGCCTGGAATGCCAAGCCAAGACAGTGTGGTCTCTAAAGTCTCCAAGGGCCGTAGTGACACTTCTTACTGTGCCAGACCTGAGTGATCTAAGTGAGAGACTCTTAGTATTTCTCAGGGTTCTTTGAGCCAGTCAGGCAGCTCTTCCAAAAGGACTTGGCTGTGCAGAAAGGTTGAACTCTGTCATGTGTCTCAGCTTTCAGAGAGCTCTGCCCAGCCTTACTGACGTACATGCCATGACTCTATTGAGCCCAAGACCCCAAGGTGCGAGCCTCTTCAAGCCTCTGCTTCATTGCCATTTACCAATATCTGTCTGGGTGAAGAAACTGTGGCCACACCCAGATTCCTGGGTTGGTGGACAGCATCACACTGGGAAGAGCACAACTAAAGAGACTGGAATTGATTGCAGTCACACGCTGTGAACAGTCTCCCTCTGAAACTGAGGAACATCTGTATGCCCAGAAGAGTCAGAGCATGCACACATTTCCACTTACCTGGGTCCATTCCCCTGAACCAGGGCTGCAGGATTTGTGGGCCCCTCCTTGTAGCTGCTGCACAGGTGCTTGTGAATGTTCACTGAAGTCCATTCCCTGGAGGCTGTCTGAACTCGAGCTGTGCAGTAGCAAGGCTTTATCCCAGGACTCTCTGGGAGGTGGGATGTGCCTGAGATTGGCCTCTGAGAAAAGTAGGCTATGCACACTGCACTCATGAGGTCCTCAAGCAGGTCCTTAGGAATGCTTCTACAGAGGCTTCCAGTGTCCTAGGAACCTCAGTCTCCATTGCTCACAATGGTGACTGCTTGACACCGACTTCTGAGCACTGACCTCTGTCCTTGCTTACCTTTCAAGTTAACTATTTCCATACAAACCTCCAAGTCGAGGTGTTCTGGGGATTGATGCATTATGATTGCTGCCCCAGTTGTGTGTGCCTTCTGAGAAATATCAGTTAGCAGTGGGTTGGTGAGAAGCCCACTGCTGTTGTCCTGGGTGGGGGGGGGGGTCCTGTGTGGGAATCAAAGCAGGAATGAATCAGGGCGTCTGTGTGATGGGCAGGAAGAGGTGAGCCCCTCTGATGGAAGTGGAGTCCAGAGAGAGTAAAGGACCCACCACCATTCCTTCCCATTTGTCCTGTTCAAGGTTCCTGTGCCTACAGAGACAGAACATTGACTTGCAGAGGCCCTGATTTGCAGTTGGAAATGGGAAGTAGGGAGGGATGAAGAGGAAGGCTCAGAGTCTAGCCAGCTGCAGAGCCAGAGACCATGGAGAGTGACCAGGGCCAGCTCTACTCGAAGTGCAGCGTGGCTTCCACCTGCCTCTGCTATTTCTCCAAAGCTTTGGTTTTTCCTTTGTACTTCCTGACTCTCCCAGTGTCCTGTGTGTGTGTGTGTGTGTGTGTGTGTGTGTGTGTGTGTGGTGTATTCTGACTGTTAGGATGATTTAAACCACAGGTTCCACAGTGGGAAAGGGGAGTTAAGTAGAACATTTAAGCTGCCTGAACTTTATCTAAGGTACTTGAAATGCAATTACTGCCATTAGTGTGAAGAGCTATCTCAGGCTATCTCACTGTGCACCTAACAATCCAGTTAGTTTGTAAATGGATTCATTTACCTGCTGACCAAGAAATTGATTAGTCTGTGGCTTAAATTTGGTATAACATAGGTCTCAAGTTATGAGGCTTGATTTAGCCCTGGGATCCAGGTCTTGTATCACCTTCATGTAGAGAAGCATCCTTCCTCTTGGCTGAGGTGTCTTCATCTCTCCTTTGGCTTACAGCGTTTCTACCTCCATGAACCTCGTTAAGTCACTTGGCCCCTTCCGGGATTTTAAGGATCTTCATTTAGTGTCACCACATTATGTGGTGATATTGTATTCCCCAATATATCGTTCACCCTAGTAAATTTATCTGGGGTCAGAGAACAGAACAGTCACTAGACAGACATAGAGGCCAGAAAATGGTGGCACTCACACCTTTAATCCTAGCCTTCTGGAGGCAAAGATGCATCCCGATCTCTGTGAGTTTAAAGTCACACTGGAAACAGCCAGGCATGTTGACACACGCCTTTAATCCTACAAAGTAAGCCTTCAATCCCTGGAAGTGATGGCAGGAAGCAGAAAGGTATATAAGGCGTGAAAACCAGGAACTAGCTGGTTACGCTTTCAGGCTTTCAAGAAGCAGTTCAGCTGAGATTCATTTTGGATGAGGACTGAGAGGCTTCCAGTCTGAGGAAACAGGATCAGCTGAGAAATTGACAAGGTGAGGTGACTGTGGCTTGTTCTGCTTCTCTGATCTTCCAGCGTTCACCCCAATACCTGGCTCCAGGTTTGTTTTTATTAATAAGACTTTTTAAGATTCATGCTACAACATCAAGCTGGCCATGAGTGACCAGAGTTTCCTAGACCAGGGTCATTCACTAGGGGCTGATGTCCAGGAAGGCCCCTGCACATGCGAAGTAGATGCATCTTCTTCAGAGTCTCCCCAAATGGAGATGAACTAAAACAAACAAACAAACAAACAAACAAACAAACAAACAAAAACCATAAGCTCACTGAGCACCCATACCCACAGCAGGAATGACAAGATGCATCCCAGTCCGCTGGTGGGCCCACCGGAGGTGTGAGTTTCCCCAGTGTTGGGGGCTCACAGTGAGGACAAGTGGCCAGCTGTGTAGATGTGGGTGGAGTTACCGGACAGCTGTGAAGATTTGAACCATGTTTTCCCCTGCTGCTTGGCTTTGTTACTTCTTCTACTCAATACATGTTTATTGTCTAGAATGTAATGATAACTTGATGGTAGATAGTATAAACTATAAACTCATGGTAGCCCCAGGTCACTGAAATACCTTCTGGAGCAATAGTTCTCAACCTGTGGGTTGCAACTCATTTAGGATCACATATCAGGTATCGTGTATATCTGATAATTACATTACAATTCATAACAGTAGCAAAATTACAGTTATGAAGTAGCAACAAAATAATTTTATGGTTGGGGGTCACTACAACGTAAAGAACTGTATTAAAGGTTTGCAGCATTGGGAAGGTTGAGAACCACTGTAATGTATATTGATGGCAGCAGATGGGAGCAAATATTCCCTTATGGTCAGGTAACAGGGACTTTTGGTGATGTGGAGGATGAGAAGCTTCCTCTGTGTGATGAAGTGAATGAGAAGAGTCAGAATAGTAGAGTATACTGTTCCAAATAGAAACATGTGATGGACATTGGAGCAACAGATGGTGTACAAGGACAGCTGAAGAATGCAAAAATACAGGTAGATGCAGGAAAGAAGAGTCTGCACCACTCAACTCCAGATACTGCCCCTTGGGCAGACAGGGGACACAGAGGCAGAGAATAGGAGGGAGAAAGAGGCAGGGAAGCAAAGGAAGGGGTGAGGGGAGACAAGAAGAGGAGAAACATCTCTGATGTGTATATGCTGATGGGAATAGTCTAAGGAAACATAGAGTTTAGTGAGACAAAAGTGAACAGCATTGTTAATAACACTTGGTAAGTAAGTAGGTAGATTATAGACAGGTAGATAAATGATAGGTATAGATAAATAAGATGATAGATGATGGGTAGATACAGATAGATGATACATAGGTAGATGTATCTAGATAGATGATTGATAGGTAGATGGATGACTGAAAGGTAAATAGATGGTTGATAGGTAGATAGGTAGTAGGTAGATAGATGATAAATAGGTAGGTGGTAGGTAGATAGATTGAAGATAGTGATAGATGGTAGAGATGGATGATACATGAATAATAGAAAGATGGCAGAGATGATAGAAAACAGATGGCTAAGTGGATGACAGATAAGTTGATAGGCAGATGATATATAGGCATTACTTTGAATGGCCACATTGGCAAGAACACATTCCATTGTGTGCTGTCTTTCCATAGCTTCTGGGTTTTGCTCATCTGGAAGAGCATTTGCTCTATGAACAATAGTCATATATTTCCATTCTCATTGTTCATGTCTTGCCTAGCACTTAAGAACATCCAGCTTTCTAGCCAGGCGGTGGTGGCGCACACCTTTAATCCCAGCACTCGGGAGGCAGAGCCAGGCGGATCTCTGTGAGTTCGAGGCCAGCCTGGGCTACCAAGTGAGTCCCAGGAAAGGCGCAAAGCTACACAGAGAAACCCTGTCTCGAAAAACCAAAAAAAAAAAAAAAAAAAAAGAACATCCAGCTTTCTAATTTTTACCAAATCAGTGTGTGAAAGGTGAACCTTTTCAACAATCATCTTTATTTCCCCTTAGTTTAGGAGACACTTTGCGTAGACACTGCCTGTCTCTCACCTGTGAAATGTTTCCTAGTGTCTTCACACCATTCAAACCAGTGATTGAGTTGTTTATTACTATTGTTGAGTCCAAAGAAACACTGAAGGAAGGCCTTAGACTCAAATAGTATGCAAGAGCAAAGAGCGTTTATTAATTTCCAGCATGCATGTGGGGTCGTTCACCTGTACAACATGGCAGTGACCCCAAGAATAATGTGAAGGCTCCTTTTACACACATGTAGGGGAATTTTAGAGATGGTTAGGTCATCTCAAACATAATTGGTTAAGCAAACAGCAGTTATACTAGTATACTTCTAATTGGTCGAGGCTTAGTCTTACTGTTTTTGGACATACTTGCACAAGTTGGGCAAGTTTGGACATGACTCAGAAGGGGCTTTTGGATTTGTCCTTGAGACATTGTGAGGCTGGCTTAGACCTTGTCCCTGAATGCAAGGGCCTTGTGGATAAATGGCCCTTTGTGAGAGTGTAGATGTAACCAACCATCTTATTAAATAAGAAACACAGAACCAATGTAAAAGAGAAAGCCGAGAGGTCAGAGCTCAGAGCTAAAATCTTACCGTTCCTCCTGCGAGCTCCTAGCTTCCCGAAAGAGAGCTATTTCCTGTGTGTAAGTCATTTCATAGTCTTTTGTTCTGCCTTCTCATTGGTTGTAAACCCAAACACGTGACTGCCTCGTCACTGTCTGTATGTACAGCCCCCCAGGTCTTAAAGGCATATGTCTCCAATGCTGGCTGTATCCCTGAACACACAGAGATCTACCTAGCCCTTCTACCAAGTGTTGGGATTAAAGGCATGCCACCACTGCCACACTCTTGCTATGGCTCTAATAGCTCTGACCCCAGGGCAGCTTTATTTATTAACATACAATCAAAATCACATTTCAGTACAATTAGAATACCACCACAAGAGAGACACCCGTTTTTGCCCTTCTCAGAGAACTGAGTGGATAGGGGGTGGGATGGGTGGATGTGTGGGGGGAACAAGAGAAGGGGAGGGAGGAGGAACAGTAGTTGATATGTAAAATGAAAAAATTTTAAATTAAAGAAGCATTCTTTTTTTCAAATATAGTGGTCCTCAGCATCTGCCAGGAATTGTTTTCTGGACTCCTATGTACAGGAGTCTCATGGGTTCCTAGATGTCCTCTATAATCAGTGTAGTGTTTTGATGTTACTTTGCACCTCCTCCTGGGTATTTTAAATAATCTCTAGCAGATTTAACACCTTTAACAGCCAATTCTAAGTCAGAACTGTGTAAGCAGTGTATAGGAAATGAAGATGAGAAGACTCTATGCATGTTCAATGGATGTTAATATTGTATAAACAGTTTTGATCCATGCTGGTTGAACCCATCAATGCAGAATCCAAGGATATGGAGGGTCAACCATATTTTATGTTACCTTTTAATTCACCATGTTCTTAATTCCTCTTTGGTTGGTTTTTGTATGATAAGCAATAGTGGTTGAATGTATTCTACTTCTGGTTAATGAATATTCCCAGCATCTTTTACTCAACTCTGCACCTTTTCCATCCTACCTCTCCTTCACTGTTGTGTGACAATAGGTTTCCTGGGGAGATGCCTAACACACATCTACTCATCCTAGATAGGGAGCACACAACAGACCAAAGTACAGGTAACACCAAAGTCCAGTGAGTTTTATCGCGGTTACTTACAGAAATATGGGTAAGGGGTCACTTGAAGGAACAGAAATGACTCAAAGACAGCTGCTTCACCAAAGCCCACCCCAGCATGGGTGACAGCTCACAAAGCTGGGAACCTGGAGCACACTGCATGGCCTGCGGGCAGCTCAACAGGCTGAAGAGTATCCTTTCTAAGTGACTTGGTTTGTCTAAACCTCTTCCAGGCAACTCAGCTGGTTTCTGCTTCCGAGAAGCTGGTCTGGTTTCAGAGTCTTCTTTGCTGCTTGTCTTGTCTGAGAGTGACTGACACTCAGCTGCTTTATTGCTTACTTAGGGAGGGCGGGGCCTAGTGAGTCTTGGCAGTTTCAGGGACTTCCTGAAGCTATTCTGAGTTATTTACCTTCATTAAGGAGTTTCCTTGCAGGATGAATTGTCACAATCTGGGAGGAAACTGCTACATAAAACTCATATACCAGGCTGCACATAGGAGCAGGTAGTTAGCCTCTCACACGAGTAGGTAGTTGGCCTCTCTCAGGAGTACTGAAGGGGTACTCCCTCTGTGGAGCTTTGAGAAAGCCTTCATCCACACTGGGTGAATCTTTCTGGTGTTGTTGCTGCTTTATGGTCATCTGTGCTCCTCTACATTACCTCCCACTCATGCTCTGTAAACAAACCCAATACGCTCATTGGTTTCCATGTTGGGCTTTGGTGGAACTGGACTTTGGTTTGTTCTCAGTGCCCTATCTAAGAAGGACAGGGGCAGGCAGGTGTTCATGCCCCACCCCCCAAAAAAGAGTTTATGTAACAGGATCACAAAGGAGATTTCTAAATATAAAGGTCTGAGCCTGGGTCCTATTGGCTGAGATTCTGACTCAGCTGTGTGGGCTTGTTAAATCACAGCTGGCTTTGTGACACTATAGATCTGAGGGAGAGATGTACATTTCTAGCAATCCTATTGGTAAGGCTGAGGATTTAGGACATGTGCTCTGAGAGCTACTGCTCGGGAGGTGCCATTAAAGATAACTCCCCTCACATGCATAGGGCCAAATAGCTTGTGCTATTCTAGAAGGAGAGGGTGTCACATGTCCATGTAGATAGATGTTCAACAACTATTTTGTAATTTTTGGAACATTTTTATTTATTATTTTTGCGTGTATGGGTGTTTTGCTATATGTGTTTCTATATACCACATATGTGACGTGCCCATGGAGGCCAGAAAAGGGTGTCAGATCCCCTTGGACTGGAGTTACAGAGGGTTATGAATGCCATGTGGATTCTGGTTATCAAACCCAAGTCCTCTAGAAAAGCAGCCAGTGCTTAACCAGTGAGCCATCTCTCCAGTTCCAGACAGTATTCTCTAATCTTTAAAAATATAATTTCATTCCTTTAGCCCAACAGCCTGAAGGTAGGAATGTTTAATCTTCACTGCCCCCTCCCCCAGGGTCAAGCTAGAAAACCAGAAAAGTGAACCACATAGCCTGAACCACACTGGGTCTTCACATAGTGTCATTGGCTCTCATTCTCTGGGAACTCAAGGCCACTGTCACTATTCTGTATTCACTCTCTTCTCAATTTGCAATCAGGTTTCTCCTCTGACACCAGGCAAATCTTCTGAAAGAGGTTACCTGAAGTTCATAGATTCCAGGATGGTATATATTCACCATTCCCCTGCATAGTACAAAATGGTTATTTAGCCAGGATATTCTGGATCAACCCAAGGGACTGCCTGGTGGCAGTCGTAGACTCTGGGAATGATTTTACTTCAAGATTGCTGAGCGGAACATCATTCTGACACTTGGATGGGGACCTCTCGGGATTAGAGGACACTTCAGGGTTGCACTGCTTCTCTGAAAGCTTGCAAACAAGACTTCTCTGTCTGTGAGGATTGCTTCTAGAACCTAGTCCCACCCAAAATCTAGTCCCTTCCATTTTCCCCTGGAAACCAAGACACATCTTCTCTTCTGTGCACTGTAACCATCTTGAGGTTAATTATGACACCTACTATAATGCAACTGCCATGTAAAAAAAACTGTGTTGTTTTGAGAATCACATTAAGAAAAAGGTCTGCATATATTTAGATGCCATCTACCCTCAACATCTATCTGTGTCTAGCTGAATCTGTGGATATAGAATGCAGGGTATAGATGGATGCTGAATGCACTCACACCATGCTTCTCTGTATTCCTGAGTCCACTTTTACCCAGCAGTTCACCTGCCATTCTGAAGTCAAGCTGTCTTGCTTAGGTCTAAGACCTCAAGTTCATCCAAATGGGCTCCAGCCTTCCTCTCCATCACTCTCCCAATCCAAAACAGTCTGTTCTTGCAATGCAGCCACATTGCACAAATGCAGAAAATTGCATGATTGAAGTAATTTGCTCTCAAATGTAAATGAGGCCTGATGCTGAATTTTAAAGAGGTGCTTACTATTCCCAGTGAGTGTGGAAGAATGCAGGGAGGGAGGGGAGGGCCCCTAGGGACATGCTATGGGCATTTTCTTGGCTTCGTTATCTGGATGGCCAGTAGAGACTAGAGACACCAGCATTAGTCTCTTGCCAAGCCCTACATCTTCCTTCCTGCCTTTACATTCCTAGGAGACTCACTTGGAGGGTCAGAGCTAACTGAAGACAGGGGTTTTAAGTCTCAGATCTGGGTGACGACATGTGCATATGAGTTCCTCCTCCTTACAGGATATCTGAGTTTTATGTACAAATCCATAGATTTGGTTTGGAAGATTCCTATCAATAGATTGTCAGCACAGGGGTTTCTTTCCTATAGAGGTGAGACTTAAGGGCCACTGGTAGCAAAGATCTGGTAAGGGTTTGAGGCACTCTTGGCTTAACAGTTGTGGAGAAGCAGCTTCGCCTACATGCCCATAGACAGCCTTTCCTGAACAAGAGGGATGCAAGAATTATTTTTGAGAACCAAAGACTGGAGGACCTTAGCAACTGAGACAAAAGTATCAGTCACATGAAATTTCTATTGCTAGAGAAAGTAAATGACTCGGGGAAGTAAAACCACATCATATATCCTAAGAGCTATGGGCTGACCTGGGCTCCTCAGTGTCCTGAAGCCCTCACACTGGGCCTTCTTACATGACCAGATTCAGAGGCAAGATCATGGCAACAGTAACTGCAGCAAATAGTCATCAGTGTGGGCTCTAAAGATTCAGGCTGTCCAACCTATGGCCCACATCAGGCCAGGAATAGCTATGAAAGCAATATAGTAAACTCACTTGGAACATGGTTTTTTTTTTTTTTTTTTTTTTTTTTTTTTGTGTGTGTGTGTGTGTGTGTGTGTGTGTGTTTCAAATGTGGTTATCAAGAAAGAACTATGCAGATGTTCATTGTGTTATGGTGTTGAATGACTAGGCATATCTGTCTATTCTTATAAAAAATAAGAGGTAGTTAGGATAAAGACACATACCAAAGGAGACCATTGAGGACACAGAAGTCTCCAGCACCAAGCCCCAAAGAGCAGCTCTATGGGGGACCAGCCCTGGTGACACCTTGACCTTGGATTAGAAGTATCTGTCACTGGAACCCTTAGACCTGTAGCATGTTGTCACAGCAGCCTGAGTAGCTTGGTGCTCTCAGAGTAAATATAGTATTAGAATGTAGAGTTTTAGGCCAGTGGAGATTCTACCCTTTGTTTCATAAGCAGCTATCTGTTCCTGCTCTCCCAAGTAGGTGGGTCATCTTTGTTCAGGTTCTCAGCAGCAGGCCCTCTCCTTCCTCAATGTAGCCATAGGTCCTGCTTCTACTTTGATCCCTTTGTCCCTCTCTGGCTGTCTAAGGCTTGAGTGAATGGTGACAAGAGGTGGGATTATAGTTCCCACCTTCAGTGTCAATGTGCAAAGAACAAGCATTAATAGGAACCAGATAAAGGGGATGTGATTGACAGAACTCACTGGACAGATGGCCTGCTCAGGGCAAGAACAACTGCATCTAACAGAGATGATCCACTCCCCATTAGTACCCACACTACTGCCTTTTCTTCATGGAGCCCAGAGATAGAGGTCTACACACATATGCTTCTGTTCCCACTGAGCGGTTATGTGACTAGCTCTTGATGGTGGACAGGCAATTGAGTAATGCTGATATGGGCCTAGCACTCCAATAGGGTGTGTATCCCTCCATGCCCAACATCCTTCTTATGCCTGTTTACAGGCAGTGTGGCTCTCGAAGTGTGGTCCCCCAACCTTTGTATTAGTATCCCTCTGGTCTACCAGATGTACAGAAGCTTAGACCCCACTGTTGACCTGCTATTGAACACTACACTCTGCACTGGACCAGCTACATGTATTCTCACAAGCCATTGGGGGAAATACTAATGAAGCTGTAGTTTAGGAAGCACTGGACAAGAAGAGGCCGAGAAAACAAGAACCAAGGTTCCCGAATCACCGTATAGAGGAAGGTGTCCACCAACTGCGGAGACCAAGTGCCATCTTGTTAACTGGCTCCAGCAGGATCTCAACTTCTGTTAGCACAAGCCACCAAATGCATGGGTCAGTTTGTTACAGAAGCTGGGCTTCCCTAAGTGACATGCATGAGTGAGTGAGTTTTCTTATGCAGAAAAGTTGGGGTAAAATGAAGAGGTTCAAGACCTTTCCCATGATCTTGGAAGAGAAGACAAACAGATAGCACATGTTTGAATGGTTTGCCTCCAATATTCCAAACATTTTTATTCAATTTTGCTATGGGGATGAGTGGCATGACCCCAGTTACAGGGCCAAGGTGTCCCTCCAAGGTGCTTGTTTGCATCTCCCCAGGAAAATTCTTGCAATAAAGCAGAGACTGTAGGTTGTATCAGTGTGGGGCTCGGTGCTGGAAACACGGGGCGCATAGGGCTTGGTGTTCTGCTGTGTGGAGCTTCTAGAAGTGAGGGATACAGCCCCATGTCACTATACTGCAGTATGTGCAGAGGATGACGGTGGCTTGGGGTTCCTTGCAGTGTGACGTGTGAAGTAAGGCTGGTACACAGGAAGGGCAGAGAGGCATAGCTTCCCTATCAGTGTGCTCGAAAATGCCTAGGGATTTTGAAAACTGACTTGCAAAGAGTTGACCAGTTTCAACTCAAGCTAGTGATTGCTTCTACTTTCTGTCATACATACAGGGAAAGATGAGCAATCTAAGTCCTGGTTTCTCTGATGCTGTCAACTTTATCTGCCAAAAACATTTGTGTTTTCATCCATGCATGTTTGAGGGCTTTTGGAGCTCAAGATGGAGTCCACAAAGCCAGGAGGTGTGTGGAGATTGTGTGAGATAAGTAAACAGAAAGTTCTCCTCCATTGTTTACAGTTTCATCTAGTGTCCATAGGGAAATGAAACACTAATGGAAAGAAAGGTGTAAGAAATTGAGAAGACCAAGGTCCTGAGCTGCTGGGGTGAGGTGGGTGGAAGATGGTCCTAAGCTGCTGGGATGAAGTGGGGTGGAGAATGGTCCTGAGCTGCTGTGGTGAGGTAGGGCAGAGGATGGTCCTGAGCTGCTGGGGTGAAGTGGGGTGGAGAATGGTCCTGAGCTGCTGTGGTGAGGTAGGGCAGAGGATGGTCCTGAGCTGCTGGGGTGAGGTGGGATAGAGGATGGTCCTGAGCTGCTGAGGATGGTCCTAAGCTGCTGGGGTGAGGTGGGATGGAGTATTGTCCTAAGCTGCCAGGTGGTAATGGGGGTGGAGGATTATCCTGAGCTGCTGGGGTGAGGTGGGGTGGAGGATGGTCCTCAGCTGCTGGGGTGAGGTGGGGTGGCAGCCTCAACTTTAAACTATTTGGATATTCCCTAGTAGGCAGAACTGTCCTGGGTAGAGAATGACTTCTCCAGTGTAAGGTCTAAAAAACAAACAAACAAAACAAAAGCCCTCAGTGTGAGGGATTTCATGTGGGTACATACCACAAACAGCATAGTGCTCACTGTTGTGGCTCAGAAGCAACCCTCCTTTACTTTTCCTCAGCAACCTGCTTGCATCCCCATGCTTCCCATCCTCCCTTTTTGCAAGTGCTGTGGACTGTGCATTGTAGATGGGGACCATAGCCACTTGGCTGTGCATCCCACCTCACCTGCATACACGTCTGGTTTCCTCCCATGGCTAGCGCAGTCCTTCGCACAGTATAAGTACAAGTGTACATGTCATAGATTACTGATCAAAGAGACAGTTTCTCAGATACTGGGAGGAAAATTAGATGTGGACATATTCCTGTATTAATAATCAGTTGTCAACATTATCCTTTCAAATCATTCTGTCCATTCATCTGGCATGCCAATCATAGGAAAAGGCAGGTATTCTTAGGCATTGGAGGGATAGATAGGAAATGATATTCACATCCATGGTGTTGGCTTCCAGCCCAGGAGAAGCAACAAGTGTCATTAAATAGTGATAATCATCACATACAGCCTTCTCTACATTCCAGTTCTTCTCTAGAAGTGTTTTGAGCCATCATTCTTATGCTTTTATCTTGGATCCAAGCTGGAATCTTCCAGTTTTATGATCCATGTAGCTAATTAAAACTAGTTTAGGGGCAAAAGTAACTTATTTTGCAAAGCATGTTCACTTGAAATTGTCTCAATAATTGCATAAACTATTTTAGGAATGAGAGCTAACATGTAATTAATTATGAGACCCTTGTTCACATCAGCTAGAAAAGGAGTCTCTGAGGAAATGAAGTTATAGGAATGATATCTATTCTAAGGCAGAGGACACATTTCAGCTTCATTAGTCTCTACTTCTTACTAGGAAAGTATGAGAACCTAGGTATTACCAAATCAAGCTTTAAGGCCCCTGACTTTGCCTGTACATTGGAAACATCTTTGCAAAGCCTTCAGTGCTGGGGGACCATCTAATTGGTAGAGCATTTTATTATACATGGAAACAAAAATTTGCCTCATTTGGACTTCTTTAGGTCTAAAGGGCCATGTAAAAACACCTAGTCTTCCTGAACAGAGAACTCACCATACCATATCCAGGATTCTATCACTACCATGTCAGGATTCTTCTTGACTATCCCTGTTTCTTTCTGTTAGCAGACTAAAATATCTCCCTTTGAATTCCATTATGTTTAAACCAAAAACCCAAGTGCCTTAGAGTGTGCATATACAGAGAAAGGGCCTGTAAAGAGATGATCAAACAAAAAGAGAGTTCCAAGGTGTGTCTTAACCCAACATTGCTATGTAATTATGAGAAGCAGAGGTCAGGATGTGGATACACACACACACACACACACACACACACACACACACACACAGAGCAACACTTTGATCTTAAAACTGTGATAGAAGTGGAAGGAAATATATTTCTGTGGTTGACGCTATCAGATTCTGTGGGGTTTTGTCAGAGTGATCTAGCAAGCTGGTATACTCTCCATCTCCATGACATATACCATGTTCCTGTCTGGCCTCTGCTGTCCCTTCTGTGATAAGAAACACAATACACATGCTTCATAGGGCTGATCAGGTCACACAAAATACTGAGCAGCATATGCGACAGAGTTTAACCAGTGTCACCTCTTGCTAATGTTATTCTGGTGGCTTAAGTGGTCAAATGCTAAACAAGACAAATAGAGAGCCCATCCAGTCCCATGTCTCTTCAAAAGTGCAGTGAGGTTGGCTCACTGGTTCCTGAGGTAGACTTCTTCAGAACATCCAAGATGACAGAACTCATCACTTTTCTACTCCTTGAGGTATATGTATGTGGCCTCGGGCATGCTCCAAATTACTGGCCTTATATGTCAAAACTCATTATTTTGATTTTTTAAAATTTTATTTTATTTTATTCTCTGTGTACCTCTGGCTATCCTGGAACTCACTCTGTAGACCAGGCTGACCTTGAACTCAGAGATCCATCTGCTTCTGCTTCCTTAGTGTTGGTATTAAAGATAAACAACACCATCACCTAGCTTTTTTTATGAATAGAATTAATCTGTTTGTGCAGACATAAAAATAGTCCTGTGTTTGTGACCTGGGGGTCATAGCTTAACTTTCTAAGGACTAGATGATTTTTGACAATATGAAAATCCCTTACCCTGTGTGGTATTTATGTTGAGCCTCAGCAATCCTGCTGGTATTTTCAGTTACTTTTCAGGTGCTGTGATGGAATACCTGGCCAAAAGCAACTTCAGGAAGGAAGGGTCTATTCTAATTCATGTGGTACAGTCTGTCTATCATGGTGTGGGAGGCACGGTGACAATTGTGAGGCACTTGGTCACATCGCATCTGTAGTCAGGAAGCAGAGAGACATGAATGCTGGTGCTCAGTTCCCTTTCTCCTTTTGAATCAGTCCAAGAACCCAGCCCATGGAAAAGACCAGCCCACGTTCAGGATGAGTCTTTCGTGCTTATTTAAATCTTTCAGAACATAGGCCCATACATAGAGGTGTGTTTCCATGGTGATGCTATGTCTTGTCAACTTGTCAGTGAAGAGTAACCACACAACACCTAAGCCAGATGTATGCATGATCTTTATAATATGATGCCTTAATGACCCCTTGTATATAAATGAGACATTAGTGACATAGGCTCTGGAGCAATATGAGTGGATTCTGGCTCCTGCTCCATATCTCCTGCACTCTTGTTGCCTTAGCAACAGCCTTGCAATATCTCACAGCAGATCTCACTCATGTGCAAATAGCCATGGAGAAAGAGGGCTGGACAACACATCTACTCTGGCTCTGAGGCATCCCCTGCAGGACTGCAGGGGTTACTTATTGTAGCATCTCAGCTTTGTCTGTTAAAGGATGATTTTCATCAGGCTCTGCAAATACTGTGTCTGCTGCTGTCTTCATACTCTCTTGGAAATGGGTGATCCTGAGTTGTTTTAATTTGAAATATTCTGGTTGTAACTTCTAGGCAGTACAGCTCAATTTGGTTTTCAAAAATTATCAGCAAGGAAATGTTTTTAAAGTCTTGTTTCATTTAAACATGTTCTGCAGGATTCCAGGCCAACTCAATCTTCTAGAAAAGACGTGTCTCTGGCACATTTCTTCAAATGTGTCAAGTCCATATCAACTCAAAGTTTCCTTATGAGCTTTCCCTGTGTGGTTGGTGGTGGGGGCAGGGACAGCTGGCTCTTCCACAGCTGACAGAGGGTTTTAAGTATGAGACAATGTCTTGGGTGGCTTCAGGGTCTCTGCCCAATGAAGTTCATGCCCCATTTCACAGATTCTGGGGTTGTTGATGCAGTGTCTTGTTGCTTGGAGGCTGTTCAAGATCCATTCTGGTACAAATACTTCATGGCAAAGGGAATGAGGTCCTTTCCTCTGTAGATGAGCTTGTGTGATTCAGCAGATCCATTCTATGTGAAAGGCAAACTGTCAAAAACCGGTGAATTCCAGCTGAGGTCTGGTCTCTCCACGGAAGCCCAGCATGGCTGTAATTTAGCTTTGATGCCGCTGTGCCTTTGAACGTGTGACATTTTTCACTCGGATTCAGACCTGGAGGAAGAAGGCACTTTGAAAAGCATGATTCCTGGTTTGGTTGTTTTCATCCTTGACCATACTTTGAATTCTGAGACCTACTCAGAATATGGATTCTATAGAACAACAAGAATGAAAAGAAACAGAAAATAAATGCTGGGGTCAAAGACATTACTTGTAGATTTCAATTGTTTTATTTTTTTGTTCCGCTCTAATGGAAGGACATGCTGCAAAGCCTTATTTTGTCCAAATGAAGGAGATTATAAAGGAAGGTAGCAGCCTCTCTCTCTCTGTGTGTGTGTATGTGTGTGTGTGTGTGTGTGCGCGCTTTGCGCGCACACGCACACATGCATGCACGTCAGCACATTTATGCCTGTGGAGAGCAATGCTGAGTATTCCCAAAATTGCTTTAAACCATTTTTCTTTCTTTCTCTCTCTCTCTCTCTCTCTCTCTCTCTCTCTCTCTCTCTCTCTCTCTCTCTCTCTCTCTCTCTCTCTTCTCTGTCTCTCTCTCTCTCTTTCTTTCTTCCTTTTTTTTTTTTGTTTTTCGAGATAGGGTTTCTCTGTGTAGCTTTGTGCCTTTCCTAGATCTCGCTCTATACACCAGGCTGGACTCACAAAGATCCACCTGCCTCTGCCTCCCAAGGGCTGGTATTAAAGGCATGTGCCGCCGCCGCCGCCGCCGCTGCCGCCGCCGCCGCCACCGCCACCACCACCACCACAAGTGGCTTAAACCGTTTTTCTAAGCAGGGTCTCTCACTGAAATTAGAGCTGACTTCTTTGTCTAGACTGGTTGGGAATCAAGCCCCAGAAGCCTCCTGTCTGTTTTCACATTGCAGGTTGCAGACTTCCTTCCACACTCAGCTGTTGACCTGAGTGCTAGGAATTAGAACTCAGGTTTCTGGTGCTTGAGTGGCAAGCACTATACAAGATGAGCCATCTTCTCAGACCCCTTTTCTGATTTTGTTTTTGAGATGAAATTTTACTCAGTAATGTATTGGTGTAATTATTATGGCCACTCCATGTAGTCAAAGGGAAGATTTATTTAGTGGGTAACTTACAAAAAAGGGAAAGGTAGGTTGTGGGGCCTGGGGAATGTGTATCGCAGTCCAGCGGTGTTCTCTGGAGCTCTGCTCGGTCCACCTCCACTGTCTAGGGTCCCGGAACTGAGCGAGCGCTCGCCCATCCAGGTCTCGGGTCTCCAGGCGCCTCCCCTGGCCCTGCCTCGTAGGTGTGACAGTTGCCAGAGTCTCAATGGGGGTTGGAACTTCCAGATCCAAGCTGGAATGGCTACCCACTACAGTAATGTAGCACAGGCTGCCCTTGGACTTGCTGGATGCTTTAGCTGTTAAGTCATTATTCTGGAGTAGTGTTGTGCATGCATTCAGACTATTGACATTGTGACAACGGTTGGTGTTAGACATCTATAAAGCTCATGGTAGACTCTAGTTACAGAAGAAAAATTGCTAAGAAATTTCATACCATTTTAAGTATGTCTATGATCTCGTGTTGGGCCACATTCATAGCTATCCTCAGCCATGTGTGGCCCACTGGCCTGAAGTTGGATGTGCCTGGTGGAATAACCAAATGGTGCATCAGGAGGGGATTTTTGACAGGGATTCAGACTCCTGTGGCCTCTGCCTTCCTTCCTAAGCAGGTCCTTGAGCTCTCTTCTCCTCCTCAAACAGTCTGAGGTCAAACACAGTCCCTACTTAAATTAAGACCTTGAACCAAAATTCCACGTCTGTGCCTCACAACAATGCCAAAGTGTGTTCCTGCAGATTTTCCATCTCAATTTTCAAACAATTCTAGCTCTCTATAATGGATACCAGGAGAGGAGTATAGTCTTGCTACACAAGGAATATTCCAAGAGGGCAGCTATTCAGTTCAGTTTTGCCCAACTCAGCAGCTGTAACAGCCCTGACCTATGTTTTGCAAGTAGTATTGTAGGTTGATACCGTAAGACTCTCACAAGGAGGTGTGCTTCGCTAGGCCCACGGTGTGTTTCCTGGTGCTCATTCCAAAGCCTTATAAAGTTTCATAATGCACTGGCATCAGTTTCTTGGAGAGTGGCTAGTCACTTACCGAAGTGGAGGTTAGAACAATGTCATGTATAGGTATGCAGGACTCAGTGAAGCAATCACCTTGTCACTGTACTGTGCAGACTGAACATTTGGGAGCTCAGATAAACAAGTCCCTTCCCCCACTGTATCTCAACCAGCCAAGTCTGTGACACCAAGCACTCAGGTGATTAGAGGAGACAGAGTGGGTGTGGAGTCTCTGGAAGGATAAGAAGTTCTGGAAGTGTCTAAATGCTCCATAAATGGCACAATGAATCATCTGCAGGGAAAGACCAATTTAAAGTATCATCTGTCACTGAGATATAATTATATGCAATTGAATTTACCCAACAGTCATGTGGCAAAGAAATATTTATTGAGATCCTGGGAATGGAGGATATATTAGGGAATAAAGACACCTAAAATATCTGTGATTTAGGAAGCTGTTTTAGGTGGGTGTAGAAACAGATCATGCAAACAGATGAATAAATGGGAACGTGGTGCACAGTGAGACACAAGGACCAAGCTCTAGGATAGAAGCAGGTGCTATGACCTAAGTGACCGAGGAGAGGCCCTCTGTGGAAAGGCAGGCCCAGCAAAGACTCGACAAGGTAAGGAGATGAGCAAGTGGCTTTTGTAGCAGGAATATCCCAGGAAGAGGCAGAGCACATACAGAGGTCCAGAGATATGAACCTGTGGGGATGTTTGGAAGCAACAGCAGGGCCTTGTAGCTGGAGGGGAATGAGCAGAGAGGGGTGCAGGAGGTAGCCCCCAAGAAGTAACAGTGGGGAAGAGGCTGTAGGAAGACCAAGACTAGTTTTGACTTAGAGCAAGGGGAGAGGTAACGGGTCTGATTGTCACTGCTTCAGAAGGGTGGAAGGTGGGAAATGTGGCCAGAAGGAGGGTGGAGATAGCACAACCCATCAGCCAGCACTGGAGCAAGTCGGGGGCAGAGGTAAGGGGAGGGGCAGTGGCACATTCTGGGCAGATATCGAAGGTACAGTTTTTAAAATTCAAGATGCAGGGAAGGTGTGTGTGTGTGTGTGTGTGTGTGTGTGTGTGTGTGTGTGTGTGTGTGTGTGTGTGCAGGAGCTCCCTGAGCTTGGCTTGAGCAACCATCAAGAAAATGCATGACCTTTGATAGTTTCAGTAAAAATCTAGTATCTTGGTTCTGGGAAGATGGCTCACCAGGATATGATTTTGGCTTCCAGAACCTACATAAAAACATAGGTATGAAGATACATGTCTATAATCCCAGGGCTGGGAAGGTGGAGACAGGATGGTATCGATAGCTGTATGGAAAGCCAGCCTGTCCAAATTAGTGAATACCAGGTTCAGTGGGAGATTCTGTCCCCAAAAAGTAAGGTAAAGATGTCCGAGGAGATGGCTCATTGTGTGATAGGCAAGCATGAAGACCTGAGTTCGAATCTTCAGCATCCATATAAAATGTTGGGCATTGTTGTGCACACACCTGTAACCCCTGCCCTGCAGGGGATAAAAACAAGAATTGCTGTCGCTTGCGGCCACCAGCCCAGCACCAGGTTTAGTGGAAGAACCCATTTTAAATTAATAAGGCCAAGGATGGTAGAAAAAGATGCTCAGCATCCTCAGCACATGTGTGTGCCTGCAGCACATGCACTAATTTGGAGAGTGGTTGAGGAGGAAACCTAGCATCAGCTTCTGTTCCTCAGGTACTCACTCATACATACACACCCTCATCTTGATCTCCCTGGGTGAGATTTCTATATCTTGATCTGTATCCTTCAGAGCTCTGTGAGGCTTCATGTTGACTGACAATACAAAGCATATGAAATGTGGTCCACTCATGTAGACAATTCTGTGGTGTGTGAGGATTCCCTGCCTCTGAACAAGGTGGGAAACAAGGCAGTCTATAGATAATCACCAACACACTTAGATAACAGTGACTCATTTATACCCTCTTATTTTCTTTAATAAATTTTATTTTTTATTTATGTGTATGTGTGCATGTATGCCACATACTCAGGTACCCATGGAGGCCTCAAGAGGGCATTGTATTCCCCAGAACTGAAGTAACAGGCAATTGTGGGCCTCCCAATGTGGGTGCTGGCATCTGAACTCCAGTCCTCTGGAAGAGCAGCAGACACTCTTAACAGCTGAGCCATCTCTCCAGCCCCTAATGGCCCCCTATCAAGGTGTATTCTAATATTCACTCTAGATTCCTAGATTATCTAGTTACACAGAAATCATCTTCCAGGTTCAGGTAGGCATTTAATTAACATTACAGAACATGCATCTCCTCCCCTGTCCTTTGTATATGATAGTAAGATAGGTTAAGTCAGAACTGGGAACTTATGTCACATTGGTTTGACTGGGTAAACATTAGCTACTGTGGAACCATATACAATCAAGAGGAATTTTTCTATTGTAGCTTTGTGCTTTCCAGAGGAAAAATAATCACTTGCTTCTTTGTTTACTTAACTTTTATAACATGAGTTACTAATTCACCAGTTTCATTCCCAATACATTCAGACACATCACGGTCCTTGAATACTGATCTTTTACTCAGAAGCTGTTGTCTGGAATGGGGGTGGGTGGTGGAGCATGCCTTCTATTCCTGGTTGGACTGGTTTGCACTCAGTTATGGTGATCCTGGTGTGTTAGTTACTTTTCTTATTGCTGTGACCACATGACTGACAAGAAGCCTCTTAGGGATGTGGGGAGGTCTATTCTGGGTCACAGGTTAGGAAAGAATGCAGGTGTCAGTGGTGAAGACACATGACAGTGCTCACATTGCACCCACAGGCAGGAAGCAGAGGGACAAGAAGTCCCTCTAAAAATGCTCCCCCTCCTAAAGGCTCTACAGCCTTTCCACACAGAGCTCTGCTTCAGCCCATGATGTGAAAAAAGGATGGCGAACTGAAAAACCAGGTTAGACCGCAGCCATTCCCTCGATAGCCTACTTCAAAAATGGTCATTTTCTTTGTTTCTAAAGCATGAAGTAAAACATGTGCATTTCCTGCCCAATGAAACCACTTCAAAATTAGATTTCAGTAAGCCACTAGGCCAGAGTGAAATGGAAAACAGAGTATAGGATGCCCAACACAACCATGGACTGTGAGACTGAGGAGGGTGCGTGTTTCTCCACCAGTGTGTGTGTGGCTTGCTGCTGTGTACTGGTGCTGGGGGTGTGGTCACTGTGTGTAGGTTTTGTTCTTATGTGGGGACAGCATCTCAGACCCTGCTGTGGTTCATTCGGTTCTTTGTATAGATGCTGGTGGCTTCTGTTAACGTAGCCTCCCCAACCCTACCCATGTTGTTGTGTGGTTTCTTTCCTGTGTTGCTGGATGACAGTTCTTTTAGCCATGTTGAAGACCATACCTCATATGGGTAATCGCCACAGTGTCTCCCGTTAATATTTAATAATTAAGAGGCAGCCCTCTCAACATGATTATAATGTTGGTATTAGTTCCTATGCTCTTATTTTAGCCTGTTCCCTTCATTCATAATTCCTCACATGATTCTGATCTCATCTCACTCCCTTCCTTAACTTGTTCTATGCCCTCTGAAGTGTCTATGCTTCCAAATTCCAGGAATTTGAATTAGTTTGTTTTTCATTACTAAAACAAAATGCTTGAGGCTAGGTCATATATGAAGAAAAGAGGCTTGTTTGGGAGGTGTATATAGAAGTAGCATGGCACTGGCTACCTGGCCATATCACATGGTTTCAGATGTTATCATGCAAAATATGTGTGTGAGGGAGAGATCATGTGGAGAGACAGCAAGCCAGAGACTAATGAAGGCCCAGTCTCTGTCAATAACTGGCTGGAGTCCCATGAGAATTATATTAGTCCAAGGGTGGCAAGCCCAACATTCCATCAACTTCCCATTAGGTGCCACCTCTTGACTCTCCCATTGTCTCCACATTGCTGCACTGTGGTGGTTGGTACCCATTCCAACTTGACAGGAATTGGAATCACCTAGGACTCCAGGACACCTGTGAGGAGTCATTTAGCTTTTGATCAGGCCTGTAAGAAATTATGCTGAATAGTTGAACTTTGAAGACCTGCACTAAAAGTGACTGTCACCATTCCCTGGCCTTGGGTCCTGGCCTATGTAAAAAGGAGAAAGCTAGGTCCTCATAGGTGTCTGCTTTCTGACTCTGGGTACCACGTGACCAGCTGCCTCAAGCTCCTACTGTTTTGACTTAGCTATCAAACTGTGAGCTAACAAAACCTGTTTCTTTTTTCTGTTACTTCTGTCAGGGTATTTTGTCACAGTAGCAGCAAGAAGCTATGACAACCTTGCACATGGTTACAGCTTCTAGCACACAGACCTCAGTGGTCAACTCAAATCACATCAAACCAGAGCAGAACCAGTCACATGATTTAGGTTAGTCCATTTCCTTTTTGGAAACCCATCTCCTCCATGGGCTTCCAATTCTTCTAAATTGCTGATCACTTTTATGTCCTTTGACACCTGTGAATTTAGAATTTAAATGCTAGAATGTCATATATAACATGCACATGGCTGACTTGAGGGCCTGTGTGTGTTCTCCTGAAATGCACACTTCAACCACAGCCATGGTAACAGCAATTTTCAGATGTACCAAGGGACCCAGAGACTTTATGTTCGCAATGAACTCCTGTGCACATATGAGATAATTTTCTAGAAGGGTATTACAGTCATTCCAGAGCTGTTTTCTGGGTAAAACACTTTTCCCTCCGGAGCTTTGTAAAATACACGACGAAAGATGATCTTTATTTTTCATGTTGTAAAATCTGGAAGAATGTTGGCTATAAAGAGCACTCTTACAAAGCAGCTCACATCTCAGAGTGAGTTCTTAGGGCATCTCAGGAATCATATTCTCAGTCACTCATGGTCCTAGGGAGCTAGATGATAGATTTTTACATTGTAGCAGATGATGTCTAAGAAATACACATCAGGAATTATTCCTTATAATGAATCTATTCAGTTATGTAGAGTATGAAAAAAATCATATTTTCCCTTTTTAGACTTTAATAATCTATTTAATAAACATGTGGAGACTTCTGCAAATCAAAGGTTTGTTCTCTGAGTACCAGGATCAAGGCTGCACCATCACCTGTGTTCTGTTTGTGAGGGCCCTCTATTTCATAATGGTACAAATGTGGCTATCACAGGTTGCCTTAGGAAGCCTAGAGGAAGGTGGTATCTAGTTGGGAGGCAAATCAGAACTAAATTCCTAAGTGATATCTAAGTCAAGAACCAAAGAAAAGGTAGCAGACAGCTGTGCAGAGGCTGGTGAAGTGTCCAGCCAACATGCCTTGTCCACCCCAGCATGCTTTTCTTCTGTTGTATTGGATGGTACATTTTGGGACATCTAATCACAGTTTTTTCAATGTCTCTGCCTGATGGTTTCCCGATCTCTCATTTCTGTGTCCATCTCCATGGTGTGAGCTCACTCTTTAGAAATCCATATTATCAACTGTCAGGTTTTGTTGTTTTCTGTTAACTAGTATTGGAATTTATTTTGCCATTAAGGTATTTTGGATCAATAAGACCCCATAGGCTCTCTTGTGAACTTTGTGGAGATAATATTGACCACCATTACCATTGGGATGCATTTTGCATGCTATGTCTGAAACATGCTGCTGTATAGTCAGAGAATGTTCTCTGCAAGGTATACTTTGGGGTTTGAATGAGTTCATTAAGTAAATAGCAAGCCAAAGTAAATAGAAGTAGATGGATAGAAAGAAAGAAGCAAAATATCCAATTAAGTACTCAAAATGTCCATCAGAAATCAGCTGGGGAAGCCCCTCCAGACAGTCAGTTGGAGTTCCCCATTGAGAGTCCTAGGCATATTAGAGTGTCCCCACATTCCCTCTGGTGAGGCTCCACGTGAAAGAACAAATGGTAGAGGGTGGAGATGATGTCATCAAGTCAGGCTCTCAACTCTAGCAGACACTGACTGGGGAGGTTGACATCAGCTGGAGTTCCCGATTGAGCTTTCTCTCCACGGCTGACCTTCTGGCTGCTTTTTCTCAGTGCAAGCATCTTTATACTGTGGGGTAAACAGAAGAGACTTCTATTGAAAATGGTTCACCTTCTAGCTGTCCCCAAGGACATGGTGTTTTCACTCTTGGGCTGTTTTGCTCTTCTTTCTGTGTCACAGAGTTAGGAGCAGCTATCCTCAGACAAGGGGGCTTGGAGATTGAAATGGTTGGGTCTGAAATGGGGGCGGGCCCAGGTTCCAGTGCCAGCTTCTCAGTGAGTGCAAGCAGCACATAATGATTTACCAATACAGTTATGTGTGTTATGTCCTCTGTGCTCTGGCTAGTTATGGTGTGAATTATCTCAGATTTTCTATCTGCTTTGTTTTCCAATTCTCCTTCCCTTGCTTGGTAGGTTCATTACCACATGCAAATGCCAAGACTCATCGGGAAACCCTCTCCAGCCTTCTGAACTTCTCTCTCTATATGTCCCTGTCTATGTATTAGGGTCCTTTAAAAAATAAAATGATGTTTCATTTATAATCTTGTGCATGCTTATGTCTATGTGTGTGTGTGTGTGTGTGTGTGTGTGTGTGTGTGTGTATTGTGTGTGTGAGTGCGCGCATGCAGGTATAGTATCTGTGGAGGCCAGCAAAGGGCATTCTATCCTCAGGAGCTAGAGTTACAGATGATGTGAGCTGCCATGTGGGTGCTGGGAACGAAACCCAGGTCATCTCCAAGGGCAGTAAGTGCTCTTAACCACGGAACCATCTCTCTGGCCCCTCACACTGTCATCTTAACTCAACAATTCTGTTTTTGCTTTGGATTAAAACGTTTGAAACTCTGTCAGGAGGTGAGCAGTCCCTGGCTAGCTTGCTGACTGTATTGCCTGAGTGCGTGGCTGCACAAGACAGGGGTCAGATCCAGTTTTTAGTTTTGTGCCTGTGGCTATTTTTCTTTTTTTCTTTTTCTTTTTTTGTTCTTTTGGTTTTTTTGAGACAGGATTTCTCTGTATAGTTTTGGTGCCTGTCCTGAATCTCGCTCTGTAGACAAGGCTGGCCTCACAGAGATTTGCCTGGCTCTGCCTCCCGAGTGCTGGGATTAAAGGCGTGTGCCACACCTGTGGCTATTTTATCAGTAGACAGGAACTCCCTGCATTGTCTGTCAAGGTCAAGTCTTATCCAGCTTTTATTTCACAAGGAGGTACTTGAACCAGGACTTCAGTGCTGTGGACCAGCAAGTACCATCAACATACATTAGAGTTCAGCATGCTGTTGCTGAAACATATAAGACACATCTTTATAACCGCACTTGGAATTACTTCTCAGACACTTGGATAATTTCCAGGCCACGATAAGACTACCATTCATATGATTTCAGTGGTCAGATCTGGGTAACACTGAGTTTGAAGGCATTAACTCAAAGTAGTTTAGAGTCTCTAAAAGGTTATACTTCCCTAACACATTTACCCAAGGCCGAGTTATATTCCTCTCATTTTGGAAGACCTTTACAGAAAGTGGTATACATATCCACTCATAGGTTCTTGTAAAATCAACAGAAGTATTTTGAACCCAAATGACATATCCACTCAAAGTGAGTGCCCGTGACCTGTAAATCCAGTGTTCTGCCTTAGTTCTCAGACATTCTGACATCTCAGAAGCCATTAACATGCTGAAGTCTCTGTGACACCCATAATACCATCTGTTCATTTCTTTCTTCTTTTAGGGAGTGTGAGGGCTCGATAGAATCTCACTTTATAATTTAGGCTGCTCTTTTCTGAAGGGAAACAGAGGAACAATGGAGCTGTGAATCAGACTTTTCTTCGGGCCTCTAGATCCCAAATAATGACATATTAATTAGGAAAGCTCAGCCTATAGCTTAGGCTTGTTCCTAAATAGCTCAATTGACTCATATTTTTAAATCTATATTCTACCATGTGGCTTTTGCTTTTCTTTCATTAAGTACCTCCATCTTGTATGTCCCTTTTGTTTATGGCTCACCTTTGTGGCCAAACAACAAAGCTGTCACCCTTGTGTCAGACGGACTTTCTCCCAGGGCTCTGTCCACTTATTCTGGGGAGATGATGTTCAGATGTGTCCATGTGATCGGGCTGTTCTCGTGGCTGGCGTGGCAGCTTCCAGGCATCCTTCTCTGGCTTTGCTCCTGTCTATGCCATGCTTCCCTCCTCAATCTCTGACCTGGGAAGCTGCTCTGTTTCAAAACTTGCAATGACTCTCAAATTCTAAACTACAGCTTTTTTAAGGTATAATTTGCTTGCCATAAAATGAACCAAGTTAGAGTATGTAATTCCGTGGTTTTAGTCTATCCACAGATGTGCAGCCTTTAATGGTCCATTTTGGAGCACTTTTAACACCTCAGACGGAAACCCTGCACCATTTGCCGTCACTCCCTGGTCCCTTGAACCCCATTCCAGCCTCAGGAAAACCACTGACCTACATTCCGTCTCTAGAATTTCCTCTCTTGGAAACTTCACGTGACTGTAATCACATGGCCTGTGCTCTTCTGTGGCCAGCTTTCAAATCTCAGTATAGTATCATCCAGGGTCAGCCACACTGTAGCGTATGTTAGTACTTAATTGCTTTTTGTTTTAAATTGCAGAATAACATTCTTATGTATGTGTAAACTACACTTTATCAGCTCTTCAGCTAATGAACACACAGATTATGTCCACATCAACTGTTATAAGCAATGCTGATTTGAACATTTGTATACCGGTCTGTGTGTAGATATATTTTCATTTCTCTCCAGAATGCACCTACTGGTGCAACTACCTATTTTCTGTAGAATTGAGAATACAGCTTTTTGTCTGGACTTTTTGCTGTATCCCATGGCACTGGTGATACTGTGAGCCTTGATTGTTAATGTGCCTGGATCTTGAACCAGCGCCAGACATTTGGCATGTGCTGAGTAAGTATTTACAGGAAAGGGGAATGTAAGGACTTCAGGCTTCTCCTGAGGGGACATAAAGAAACATCTCTTCACCCTAGGTAGAGAGGCACCAACAGACAAAAGGAAGAATTCTGTTCAGTTCCAGCTTGGCAAACTAGTGAGCTTATTGGCATTACTTACAGGAGCACAGGTGACTCAAACATGGCTGTAGTGTGAGAGAGCCCCACCTCACCCATCTGTTACCTCATTTCTAATCTCATAGGACACTTCCTATGGATCTCCTGAACTTCATGACCGATCTTCTCCCTCCATGTGGGGCTGTGAATAGACACAGTCTTGTGAGGGTCTTCAAAGCTACTGATTCAGGATGGAGGTGCTCAGTCCAGAGGGAACCTCTATGTGGCTCAGTGTTGATTATTTGGCTATTTTGGGGGCCTGCCACCCAGCTCCCAAATAAATCACACAGAGACTTATTCTTAATTATGATTGCCCAGTCTTGGGCTTGATTGGCTTGTTTCTAGCCAGCTTTTCTTAACTTTAAATTATCCCATCTACTTTTTGCCTCTGGGCTTTTCCCGTTCTCTTACTTCTGTAAATCTTACTCTTACTCCAGGGCTTGCTGTGTAGCTGGGTGGCTGGCCCCTGGAGTCCTCCTCTTTCTCTGGCTACTTCTTCTTCCTTCCAGATTTCTCCTTTCTTTATCTTCTATCTGCCTGCCAGCCCCACCTATCCTTTCTCTTGCCTTGCTATTGGTCATTTAGTTCTTTATTAGACCATCAGCTGTTTTAGACAGGCACAGTAGAACAGCTTCACAGAGTTAAACTAGTGCACCATAAACAAAAGTAAAACCTTAAAATAATATTCTATAACAGCTCAGCCATGTCCTGAAGTTGCTGTGGTCTGCACTATTCTAGTTTCATTTCTTTTGCTGTGACAGATGGGGTGGGAGAGTTGACTTTGCAATTCCAGGTTACAGTCTGTCACTGTGGGGAAGTCAAGGCAGGCACTGAAAACACCATGTCCACAGTCAGGAGCAGAGAGAGGATCCGTGCATAGATCCTTGCTCCTTCACTTGTCTTTGTTTTAACTCAGCTGGTTTCCTCTTTCTTACACAATCCAGGGCACCAACTTCATGCTGGATCTTCTCACCTCACTTAGTAATCTAGACAACCCCCGAAGGACGTGCCCACAGGGCAGCCTTATCTAGATAGTTCCTCATTGAGACTTCCCATGTGGGTCTCGGTTTAATAAAGTTGACAGTCAAAACTGTCAAGCACAGAGACTCCCAGTTCTCTCCTGACTATGACACTCAGAGTTCTAGAGTGTTATATCTTCTGTTATCACATGGGAAGGCTTCTCCACCTTCCCCGGCTTGGGTTGCTTAGTCATGCATTCCTCTGGAGCACTCAGCAGATAGAATCCTAACTGTTCTCTTAGGCCTCCAGGCTAAAGTGTCCTGAAGTATGGCACTAGACATGTGTGTTGTCAGGGCCTTACCCAAGGCCTGGTCCATTGAGCTAGTCTCAATGAATGTCCCTGAGGGAATGGTTTTGTTATTGCCTTTTTTATGACTTTTCCCCAACCCACCATGTCACCCAACCATGTCTACATTTTAAGAAAGCTGAACATGGATTTGTTTTTCTTTTGTGTGGAACAGTCTCTGTCGCTGGAGCCTGTGCCATATGTGATAACTGTAACATAGTGCCAAGTCTGCAACTGAGAGAAGTCGTCTCCAGAGTTCGACCCTCTGGCTGCTTTCAGTGGGTTTCCCAGGATCTCACATAAGCTCATGCCAAACAGTCTGCTTAGCTTTCTGTTGTTTTTGACATATGTAATTCACTTGGAGGCTGACTGAGCTCTGAGGAGAAGAAGCCTAGATCACAGAGGGATAAGGGGCCACTCCATAGCATGAAATTCCATTATTCTGTTTACACCTGATCCCATAGATAGTAGACACAAAATATGTCTGGACAAGTCTGGGATACCTTTTGCTTGAGACTGGAGATTGCACGCCTTTTCTTCCTTCCTTCCTTCCTTCCTTCCTTCTCCTTCCTTCCTTCCTTCTTCCCACCCTCCCTCCCTCCCTCCCTCCCTCCCTCCCTCCCTCCCTCCCTCCCTCCCTCCCTCCCTCCCTCCTTTCTTTCTTTCTTTCTTTCTTTCTTTCTTTCTTTCTTTCTTTCTTTCTTTCTTTCTTTCTTTCTTTCTTTCTTTCTTTCTTTCAAGTGTCTCATTACATAGCCCTGGCTGTTCTAGAACTCACTATGTAGACCAGGTTGGCCTTGAACTCACAGAGATCTGCCCCCCTCTGCCTCCTGTGAGCTGGGATTAAAGCCATTCACCACCATGCGTGGCTGCATAGCATAAAGAATAGATTAATGTTGTATTATTAAGACCAGTGGTATGAGGTCAGAGAGGGTTGAAAAGTCTTAAAAATATGAGGAGTGGCCAGAATCCTCCACGTCTCTTATTTCTTTACTAGAATTAAATGATTTTAACCTTTTCTGTACAGTCATTTAAAGGATTTCACAAGCTGGCTCTTGGATTGTGACCTTCAACAGCAAACTATATATTTAATTGAGCAATATTTCTTATATACATTTATAGTTTCAAAGATTTTACTATTCTTGGCAAGACCACTTTCAGGATAGGGAAGGATAAATCCAGATATGACCAAGTTTTATTTAGCTCACATTACACACAATTGAATTGGCAGAAGATTAATGTGGGGGAAAATCCCCAGAAATCTGGGTGGAATTAATTAGCCCTGAAGAATGACAGTTACCTCATTCCTAACAATATGTTTGGGGTAATGTCAGTTTCTTAGAAAGCTCAAATGTAAAATTACAGTGCTAGCACCCACGTTTTTATTTGAGTTGAAAACTGTAATGTTGAACTACAGTCTCTGTGCTGATCCAAGCAGATCTCTTAGCTGGTGATGATTTCCATGTTCTGACTTAGGACGCTTTGCTGAAGAGTTCAGTTCTGTTCAGGAGGGCAGTGTCAGAGAAGCCGCTCTCCGATGAGCCCCTAGTGGATATCATGTTCACAAATGTGCTCTTCTCCATGCTGTTCTCGGGGATCACAGCTATCCTTCCTCCTGCCTCAGTTTCCTTTAGCCTTGCTCAGACTCAGGATCACCAAGAGAAAGAAGCATGTCCCAGGTCAGAAGTCTAGGGAAGCCCAAGCCTCATGCACAGAGCCGACCTGAGACTGGGTTTTGTAAAAGGGAATCAACCACATTACTAAAGTAACCTAGAGACATGGAAGGTACTGAGACTGTATGGAATGACATTTGCATGGCTTTTTGAGTGTCATGGAAGGGCAGAGTGAATAGAATATAAGGGAGAGATGACTTCATCTCTCCCTGCCTCCCTGTTCTCCCATTATTAGGACATGGTGCTGGTGCACAGTGTGGAAATGACTGGCCATAGGTTGATCTATTTGCCTAAGCAATAGTGCTGACAGATGAGAGCATGTCCTATGCCCCTACTTGCTCACCACCATAGGCCATTGTGAAACCATCTAACAGCACTGCTTGATGGAGCTCTCTATCAGGTCTGATGACAGCCATGCATCTCATGATGCTCTCCAACCAATAAACCTTTAAAAAATTTAAAAAGTATGTATGCTCATGTATGCAGGTGTATGTGGTGGGTCAATGTGTGCTGCGTGTGCATGTGTGTGTGCAGGTGTGTGCATGCCACAGAGGATGTGTGGAAGTCAGAAGACAATTTTTGGAAATAATTTCTATGTCTTCCCCTTGTTGTAGGGTCCCTCTTCTGTCTGCCACAGTTTGTACTCCAGGCTTGCTGGCCTGTGAGCTTCCAGGTGATTCTTTGGTCTTTCCCTCCCATCTTGCTATGGAAGTACCAGGATCACACATGCTAATCACCACATCTGGCTTCTTTTTATGTGGAATCTGCAATAAAATCAGGTCATCAAGCTCATGTGGGCAAGCTCCTTTACCTGCTGAGCAGTCTTGATGGCCCCTACATTAACCTTTGAGCTAAGGTTACTACTGTCCTGGTACTTGCCAAGTAGGCTATGTTGATACCAGCAAGCTCCAGGAATCTTGTTTCCATCTCTCTAGCAGTGGGATTGTGAGCCTGTGATACCACCTTTGGCCTTTTAAACTTGAGTTCTGAGTAGCAAACCCAGATCCTTATAAAGCAAGCACTTTACCAAGTGAACGAACTCAGCTCCAACCAACTATAGTTGCTGAATCCAGGGTGAATGAGGTCATGAATATGTCAGGTATGTTTTACAAGGGAGGAAGCCATCCCTTCTGTCTCTTTTTAATGATGTTAAGATTTTCCTAGACAGAAGGCTACAGCATGTATGGGCACTAGACAGTGGGCTCTTCAGTATCTCAGTGGCCTGGAGAAGTCTGCCACTAATCAATAGGCACCTGTCTGTGTGTATGGTACCATTGGTGCTACAAGTGGCTTCATGGTATTGGTACTAGTTCTCCTGAATTCTGGGTCTATAAGCCTATAGGTCATTTGCCATTGGCCTCTAGGAAGTGTTGAAGAGTGGGTGTGTGAGGCTGTCCACCACCAGGTGTTTTGACATGCATAGATTGATGGCATCTTCGATGTGTCTCATCTAGACTGTGTAAGCCTCGTGGGATCAAACTCTCATCTCCCTCTCCACGGTGAAGGGCTGAGGCTTGTCTTAAACCTCTGGGTACCTGTATGTCTGCTGGGAGTTAGTCTGTCTTTCTCAGTTTCCATAAATAGTCTGTTCCCTAATTGTGAATGATGGTCCTAGCATGTTTAAAACAGATGTAATTTTGTGAAACAGAAGTTCCATAAAGAAAATTCTGAAAGATTGACAGATTATGAATGGGCATTTGCAATACCACAGTAATATGAGATGAGGCAATGGAGAAATGGTGGGCAAGTAGCATTTGTTAGACATTTTTACAATGCCACATGTTAGAGTTTGGTAAAATTACATCACTGCATTAGTTACCTTTTCATTTGCTATGACAAATACCCAATAAAGTCAACTCGGGAAGGAAGGGTTTATTTTGCCTCAGTTTGAGGCTACAGTCTATCATGTTGGACTTGTCATAGCAGCAGGAGTGTGAAGTGGCTGGTCATACTGTGTCCACAGTCAGGAATCAGAAAGAGATGATGCTCAATTTACCCTTTTGATTCAGTCTAGGACCCAGTCCACAACATCACCGCTACATTCAGGGTGGGTCTTCCCACCTCTGTCGAAGCTCTCTGAAAGCACACCCACAGTCTTACCCAGAGGTGTGTCTCCCAGATAGTCCAAGCCCAATCAAGTGGATGATAATTAATCATACTTATTTTGCATATAAACTTTTATAGAATAAAAGCATTCATAGAATACAGTCTTGCGCCAATCAGTGATGAGGATGCATTCTGAGAAACAACCCACAATACAGTACATGAACATATGTATTCTGATGGTGTTCGTCAGTGGCTTGAGGTGACCTCTTGATAGGATCAAGAAACATGAAAAACAAGATTGTCTCAGTTAGTGTTCTATTGCTGTGAAGAGACACCATAGCATTTAACTAAGGGCGTGCTTACAGTTTCAGAGGCCTAGTCCATCATTATCATGGCAGGGAGAATGGTGGTAGGCATGCAGACAAGCATGGCCCTGGAGAAGTAGCTGAGAGCTTTATATGCTGAGAGCTCTATATCTTGATCCACAGGCAACAGGGAGAAGGAGAGAGACAGAGACAGAGACACAGACAGACAGACAGACAGCTACAGGCAGAGAGAGATACAGAGACAGACAAAGGGAGACAGACACATGTATGGGGGGGGTGCTAGGCCTGGTATGGGCTTTTGAAACTTCAAAACCTATGCCCAGTGACACACCTCCTCCAACAAGGCCATGTCTATTTCAGTAAGGCCATACCTCTTAATCCATCCCAGTCTGGGGACTAAGCATGCAAATATGTGAACCTATGAGGCCACATTCCACACCTTGCTCTCATAGGCTTGTAGCCATATCATAAAGCAAAATGCATTTAGTCCAACTGGAAAAGTCCCCATAAGCTTTCAACACTATATAAATGCCCAAAGTGAAAGTCAAGACAGTCTCTTAACTGTAACCCCCTGTAAAATTAAAATAAAAAAGATCACATACTTCCAACATACAATGGCACAGAATATACATTACTATTCCAAAAGGAAGGAAATGGGGCACAGTGAGGAAATACTGGACCAAAGCAAGACAGAAACTCAATGCGGAAAACTCCAAATTCTGCATCTCCATATCTGATGTCAAAGTACTCCTCAGCTCTCCTTTCAGCTTTTTTGACTGCAACACACTTCTCTCTCTCTCTTGGGCTGGTTCCATGGTTGGCCTGCAGCTTTCCTCTGCAGGCTTTCCATAGCTCTGACATCTTCAAGTCTCCAGCATAATCCAGGTTTTGCCTTCACAGCTTCAGGCAATGGCCTTTCTGGACCTCCATGAAGGGATACCCCTGCCACAAGCCTGGCCACAGTGGCTTTTCTTAACTATGGAGTGAAATTCCACAATCTATTTCTTATGTCCTTCTTGACTTTAAATCTGTCTTGCTAGGGCTGAAACCTGGCCCCTTCCTTGAATTACATTTGCATCAGCTTTCCTTTGTTTGATGGTTTCTTTCACTGCATAAGCTTTCCTTTAATTCCTTTTCACATTTTGAAAGCTTAGCTGCATAGTGTCTTACCCAAGGTTACTATTCCCTTTATCCCATTTAGCATCAGGCTTTTCTTTTAATTTTTTTTTTTATCTCCATGAACACAGGATTTGGCTCCAGCATTACACAGCCTGGTGCTCTTTTTCTCTTCAAATGGTTCATTTGCGTTTTTCTTTGCCCTGCTGGCACCTTTTCACTGTAGATCTGCATAAGGTTAGCACTAATAATCACGTGACATGGTCAGTACTAGGAAGGGCTGCTGCCAGGTCACGCTGCATGCCATGCTACTCATTGTAAGCCCTTTTCATGTAAATTGGCAAACTGTGCATACAGAAAGTGGTTAAACCAATAACCTGGTAGATCATGAATCTGGTAAGTGTCATGTATCATCAATAAATGGCCCAACACTGATGGCATTTCTAGCAGAGGTATGTGGGAAGACATTGGTCACAATGCTGGAATCTGTAAGGAAGCCCGCACATCTTCAGTGGCAGGAAGACAGATGTCTACACATGTGGTGCTCTTGTTTAGCTGTGATCTGAGCCACATACATGCCCAGCCTCCCTCCAGAGCTCTGAGGCTCTGCTCCTAGCAGGGTATGGCCCACCATACCCTCATATTTAGTGAGCAGACTGAGTCTTGGTTGTCCAAAACCAGTTCCATTATTTTTATTTTTTTATTTCATGTACATTGGCATTTTGCCTGCATTTATGTCTGTGTGAGGGTGTTTGTTCCCCTGGAACTGGAGTTACAGACAGTTGTGAGCTACCATGTGAGTGCTGGGAATTGAACCCAGGTCCTCTGAAAGAGAAGTCAGTGCCCTTAACCACCGAGCCATCTCTCCAGCCCCATGATCTACATAAACAGTGCCAAGTTACTCACCTCAAATCATCTCAACTGAGTAATTGTAAGTAGCTGGGTGCATTCATTTATCAGACTTAGTAGCAACTGCACCTGACTCCAAGGCCCACATCTGCTCTGTCACACAGTCCTGAGAAAAACTAGATGAGGATGCACAGGTCCTGATCCATCTGTGAGGACCAGCCTTAGAAACCCACACACAGGAGGGAAGCTGTATTGTCACCTAATCCAAAGATGAGAAAACAAATCCTAAAAGAAAGATGGAATCCTGGTTTTGTTATTCATAGCTTCTGTCCCTCATCGGGACACTCATCAAAACCTCCATGTTGTCTTCTGCAAGGGCTCCCATTTAACTTCACAGAACTGCTGTTCAGAGAGGAAGGGATGACACCCTGGGTCCTAATGCTGGTTGCCTAGAATAGACACTCCACTCTAGTGTTCTTGTCTCTGACCAGCACTTTTTCTCTCTTAGAGTTGCATGCTGGCCTGTGTTTCTGCTCTTAGAAGGAAGGTGTCTGATCAGCCCTGTTCACTGTCCTTACACATGTTTGTATTTTGGGCTCTAGCAGTTGAGTTTCATAGTTTCACATACAAACACTATACCTCATATGTTTGACGTGGAGTAAAACACAGATACTCACTAAATGAGCTTTAAAAAAAACCCAACCAGATGTGCAGGGACAGGTTGTAGATTTGATTCCTGGGCATTAAAACAGAAATGATTTGAATCAGAAGATGAGTAAAACAGTTCTGAGAGTAATCTCATATCAAATATGCACATGAAGACACTCCTGTTATCTCTGTAGAGACACTTGGGGTTCTGTGTATGAGGTGACATGTTGTAACTGCATAGGCACTTGGGTAGATTGTCTGCAAGGACAAGCATCCAGGTCAGAGCAGAGATGGCAGGGTGAAAGCATGGCATGATGCCTTGTGCATTGTGGCTATGACATTTCATTTTCTTTTAAAATGCTTTGTATGTCATCTTTAGTTTTTACCTTTTAAAATGGTGGCTGATTTCATTCAAAAATGGGTCTCAGTGTAGCTGATAAATGGAGCCTTCAATCCTAGGCCTGGTTGTGGGGTTTCACTCCCTGCTTCTTGTTATGGAGGGTCCATTTGTAGTTGGAGCCTGCTCCCCAGAATGAAAACTGCCAGGCCCTATTCTCCAGGAAACATAGCTTCTATTGAGGAGGAGGAGGAGGAGGAGGGGAATCCATGCATCTAAAATTAATACAGAATACAGCTGTGGTCATCAGAGACAGAGCAGGTCATGGGGCATGCACTTAAGTCCCCCTGAGGTTGCCTATCTGCTGCATACAAAGTATGAATACAGCATCACTCCTTCCCTCCCAAGCCCAGGCTCTCTGTAGTGCTTTGAGCAATGCTAAGCCACCCAGTCCAATGGAGTCCTCTGTTGTTTCTCAGAGTAACCCTGGGAGGCCAGGCTGACTGACAGGTCTCTGTTCTCTCTTGCAGTTTTCAGTGAAGAGCCCCACTCCAGCCTCTACTTTGTCAATGCATCGCTGCAAGAGGTAGTGTTTGCAAGCACGTCGGGGACGCTGGTGCCCTGCCCGGCTGCAGGCATCCCTCCTGTGACTCTCAGATGGTACCTAGCGACGGGCGAGGAGATCTACGATGTCCCCGGGATCCGCCACGTCCATCCCAACGGCACTCTCCAGATTTTCCCCTTCCCTCCTTCAAGCTTCAGCACCTTAATCCATGACAATACTTACTATTGCACAGCTGAAAACCCTTCAGGGAAAATTAGAAGTCAGGATGTCCACATCAAGGCTGGTGAGTAGCCCTCTTCCTTGGGTCCACTTGGATGGGGGGAGAAAGACAGAATGGCTGAGGACCCGTGGACCTTGTTAGCTCATGGGGATACTGCTGGTCCTGGTGGTTACAGTTTCCTTCACTAAATTTTAGTGTCCCAGGAACTAAATCTAGAAAAGAATGATTTGTGGACAGGGAAGAAGGCATGAAGACCTAAGCTTGTATTCTCCAGCAACATACAAATAAAAAAGGCAGATGTGGCCACATCCCTGTAACCCCAGCACTGTGAAGAGTGGAGAAGGAGGGTCTTTGTGGTTTTGTGGCTTCCAGCCTAGCTCAGGGTTCAGAGAGAGGTCCAGTCTCAAGAGGAATAAGGTGGAAAGGGATAGAGCAGAAACCGATGTCTTCCTTTGGCCCTGTGCCATGAGTACATATATGTATACTCATGTGTCCAAATATTACACTCATATGAATGTAATGGTTACCATGCCAACTTTATTGTATTTGCACATGATGGTACATTTTTGGAAACATGTTTCCAGTGGCTCACCCCTGTGTATGCGTCCACCCAGTTCCCTGCTTGTCTATCCCATATGCCTCCTGGAGGGAGGGGGATGGAGAGAAATTAAGGCCACTATTTGAGCAGAGAAGAAAACAAGCAGCCTAAATGCATGTTATAATGGAAAGAGAGTTGACCCAATAGTCTCACTTTGCCATTGATATAAAAAGGCTGTGTTCACCTTCCTGATGGCATTACATGTCGCTGAAATGTGTTCCCTTTAAGAACATGTTGTATCTTTTAAAACTCACTCTTGTTACAAAGTCAGCTCCTATATCCCACCTGAGATTCACAGACCCCAGAGGATTTCACTACAGAACATACCATGGCCTTCTATGGTGTCAACAAAGTCCAGTAATGTAAACTCCCAGCTAGGAGAGCCCTGCTAGCAAACAATTTGGGTATCAGAAATGCCTGAGTGGTGGGGCATGGTGGTGGCATAACACAGTGAATGACCATGTGTGATCTTCACAGTTGTACTGGTCAATGCTGGAAGCTTAAGAGTTGTTTCTACAGTGGTTGGGGAGGCGCTGTTGGAAGACACCAGGGCATGAGCAAAGTATGTGATGTTTTTGGAAAGTCTGCATATGATCACTTTGATATAAACAATCTTTCATTCAGGAGTGACTCACATTGCCAGCTCCTCAGTTCACAAACCTGCAAAGAATGTACTAAGAACAAGCAGAAGATTGATTGGCTTTAGTCAGGAGCTGGGAACACGAAATGTGTCAAGTTGCTAAAATAAAGCAAATGAAATTGGGTAGGGAACATCATAGCCTGACATCCCAGATACCTTTGGCAGCTGAGCATTTATTTATAGTCTACAAAATACAACTATAGAAAGACCTGGAAGTTCAGATAGCTTTCTCTGTGTTTGGATCCATGGTTTTTGACTTGGGTTTTCTATCAGGTAGACTGGTTCAATGCTCAGTGTTCACTTGTTTTCAGTGTTGTGGGCGGTGAGTGGTGTATGTACATGTAATACTTACGTTGGGTGTCTTCCTCAGTCACTTTCTACTTTCTACCTCATTGTTTAAGATAGGCTCTTTCAATGAGTCTGAAGTGGGATATATATATATATATATATATATATATATATATATATATGATATGTATAGTGGGATATATATATATATATATTATATATATCCCACCAAATCCAATTAGTGTTGCCCATGTATACATATATACATGTGTCAAGGGCCTTCCTCTGAATCATAGTCAACTTATCACAGATCACACTCTGAAGGAAACTGACTCTCCCTCCTCCAGTAGCTATCAGCTGCCAAAATCTCCTCAGCTTTAGTGGGGTGGTAGTGGTTGTGATCCCCTCCCCTTCCATGCTGAAATGTTGTATGTATGGTTTAATCTTGTGTAGTTTAATGCCGGCAACCACAGCTCTGAGAAGTTTATGAGTACAATAGACCTCTCCTGTTTTGCCCTGATCCTCTCTGACTGCCGATTCTTACTGTCTTTGCATGATTCTGACTTCTCCTGATCCTCTCTGACCTCTGGTTCTTACTATCTTTGCATGATTCTGACTTAGGCTTAGGTACCTGAAAGTGGAGCTGTTTCTGCTTACTGTGCCTCATTAACTTGCATTCATAGTTCTAACATAAAACACTTCTTTGTCCAAAGACTGGGTGTGCATGGGCCACTGTCATGGTGCTGTCTCTTGCCTGTCTGTGTGTGCCAATTAGCAAATAGCAGTGAGTTGTAGGAGCTCAGGAAGGTCAAACATATCCAGCACATGCTTCCTCCTGAGCAAACTGTGGCTAATGGCTTTAACTTATGGCCCAGGTGAAGTAGCAGGAGCCTTTTATCTGAACAAACAACAAAGCAAACAAAGGAAACACCCAGAAAGGTACAAATACACAAGCCTACAATTTCCTGGACTGGGCCCTGGAGGAGCAAGAACCAACCTGCCTGGGATTTGCCTCTGTAATACCTCATCTTTCTTGATGGAGGACACAGAAATCCACATGTGGATACCACAGCAGGTTTATTCATAGGTGTGCCAGCAAGAGCTGCTGAGAGAGCTCTTGTCCTTAAAGGGGACAGGTAATGATGAAGAGTCTCTCCTGTATTAATGGTTAGCTGGGCTCTTCTGAATCCTGTCTTCTCAGCCATACTCAACCATAGTCTCCCGTGTCTATTGTCCTAGTGTCTAGTTTTAGCAGGAATGCTGCTAAGCCATTCCCTGACATTTGATTATGTTCTTGACTACCGCCACTCTTCCTCCATTTAATGCATACATTTTTGGTGTGCCTGTAGCAAGAATAGCACTCTGCTAGTTTAAGAAGAATTACCTATCTTTGATGTCTCTTTGTACTAATTTTATATCATAAAACATAATTGAACATTTAAGCACAGATGATACCTGTGTCTTGTGTGGTATGCAGAAAGGAAATGTCTGACAGCCAGGGCATTAAACCTTAACATAAAGTCAGGAAAATCTAATAACACGATTCTTTTACTAAGTGTGTCATGGCATAATACCACCCTATTGGGATGGTGATGAGCTAAAGATACATACTATTATGTCTGAAGCAATATTAAAATAACTCACTAGGTAATAAGTCAACCAAGAAGGGAAATGGTAGTCCTTAAAAAAATAGTCTAAAACTTGGGACTGGAGAGATGGCGCAGCAGTTAAAGCACTGATGATCTTACAGAGGACCTGGGTTCTGTTCTCAGCAACCAGGTGCGGGCTCACAACCAACTCCTATTCAAGGGGATCTGATGCCCTCTTCTGGACTCTGGTCACTGCACACACTTGTTACACACTGTAAATACATGCAAAATACCCATACATGTAAAAATATACAAATCTAAAGGAACGATAACCCAAAAGAAAGAAAATTAGAAAATATAAAACAGATATCAGCAATGATAAAGCAATCAGAGAGCAAAACAATGAAGTTAAATGTAAGGATATTCAATGTCGGAGTCACATGCTAACATTCAAGTCATGTCAATCACAAGGCAAAGACAGCAAGACTAGATTCAACACCTCCTGAGAGAAACTCTCTTGAAACAAAGACACAGAGAGTTATTTGTCCCTGAGACCACAGACTTTTTTCCTCAAAGAGGTTTATTTAGCTCACACTTTTGAAGGTTGTAAATCCAAGGTAGGATGGCTGTACCTGGTGAGGGCCACTTAACTTGGTCACAACCATGGCAGAAAATGGAAGGGGAGTTACTACAGGGACAGGCAAGAAGCTTATGTGTCAGGGCCAAGTCTATTATCATAGTGACTTGGTCTCATGGGAACTGATTGGGATCCCACAAGAAGTACATGAATCCCTTCTAGAGCCACACCACTGATAACCCAGTCATCTCCCGCTCTTTGGCACCTCATTAACCTTCCAACACCTGTCTTCACCCTCACAGCAAGGAGGAAGATACCGGAACACAGACCTTCAGTGGGCACACTCCTGCCATGTCCCAATCACAACAAGTAGGTTCAAAATAAAAGGGTAGGGAAAGTGCCATGGTCATCCAGGCAAATCTGGGTAAACCACTGCCAGAAAGATGGAGTAGATTTGCTGTTTATTATCAGGCAAGTATGTTTTCTATCCAAGAATAACACACAGCTAAAGAGGTCATTTCATAAGGTAAGAAGATAGTTAAATAAGATGGTATGACTATCATAAATTTTATGCAAACTGGTACAACATCAGTGAGAAGAAGAATTGCAATTATAGCAGAGGAACTCAGTGCCCCTCTGTTGGTGATTGATAGAAGAGGAAACAGAACAAGTGGGAATAGAGAGTCCTTGAGTGAGATCACCGATCAACTTGGTCAGTTCATATTTAAATAAAGAGTAGTCTATCCAACAGCACAGCACACATTCTCTTCTGGAATACACAGACATTTATTATAACATCTTGGGCAGTAAAACAAGTTTTAGATGACCCTTACATCATATAATACTTGCTATTTGATCAAAGTGGAATTAAATTAGAAATTAATAACAAATCTCTGTGAAATCACCTATGAAAAAATATCTGAGTACAAAATACACTTCTAAATGATATATGTCTTAGGGTAGAGAGATAGCTCAGGGGTCAAGTGCTTCCTGTTCTTTCAGAGAACTGGAGTTTGGTTCCCAGCACCATGTGAGGTGGTTCACAACATACCTGCAACTCCCACTCGGGAATCCAACACCTTCTTCTGATTTTTGTGGATACCCAATTCAAGTTCTTAGACATATATGCACACATAAATAATAATAAACCATGGTTTATATCCCAGAAAACTTAGAAGTTTACAGAAATAATTGAACTTTGGATCAATCCCAGGGACCACAAGAAAGTTAAAAAAAAAAAATCAGGGGTAGGGGAGGAGGAGGCCTAGTGCTGTGTAATGCTGCTCTCTAGCACTCCTGGACTCAGCTGTGAATACTTGCATCTGACTTGCAAGATAATGTATTAGGAGGGGAAGGGACTGACAAGGCCCCACCTGTCCCTGAGAATATATTGGCAGTTAACAGCTGCTGGGGGAGGGATATACATTTTCTTTAGTATTGTAGCCGCTAGGAAGAGGCTCATGTTCCTGTAATAGCATCTAACATTTCTGTAAGCAACCCTAACAAAATGCATTGGGTCACCAAGGAAATAAAACACACATGAAAGTAGAAGGGAGATGGGATAAGTTGGGAAGAGGACAAGAGAGGATAATAGGGTAAATGTGATCAGATGCATTATGAACATGTATGAAAATGCAATCAAACCCATTATCATGCATAATTAATATATATTAATACAAATGTTACAAAAATAATTGGGATCTTACCAAAGTAGTATAGAATGTATAGCTCTGAACACCTATGAAGTTACATGTGAAGAGAGGTCTCAAAAGGTGATCTTATTTTCAATGTTAAATATAAAGAAGAAATTAGAATATGTAATATATACATTAGAAATATAATAAAAGAAAACAAAGGTTGTTGGAGTAAGAAACACAGAGAAGATTTTTGTTTGGATCTGGTCTGGAAAGCGTGAGAGGATCCCATGGAATTATAAATGGATTCTTTCAAAGGAGTTGATAAAATATACATACTGCTGGGCAAATGGAAGGAGAAATGAGAGAGAATAAAGTAACTTCTCTACACTGGGAAGGACATTCACACATGTTTTACAAGTGTTAAAATGACTATAAGTGAATATTAAGGACAAATAGAGATCAATAAATTCCATAACATATATGAAGTGAACAATCCCTCTAAAGACTCAAAATCTCAAAACTCACTTGAGAATTAAAGAATTGAATTTGTGGGTAAAAATTTCTGATGATAAAATCTAAGGATCTTATAGCTTCACTTTGACTTCTAATAAACATTTGAGACAGAAATAATAAAAATTCTAAGGTGATTATTCCAGGAAATTGAACAAGAATTAATATTTCCTCAAATCATTCTAGGCTAACATTACCCTGATTCAAACATGACACGTGTATTATGAGAAAATAAAACTATAAGCAAGTGTCTCTCAAATGTGGCTATAAAATTTTCAAACCTTTGGCAAATCGAATCAAATAACATATAAAAGATATTCCATGCAAGGAGTATCTCCGGAAGACACAGATAGCTTCAGACTTGAAAACTGATCAGTTAATTCACTCTATTGCCATATTAAATAAAAGTGAAAACAAGTAGATCATTTTATGTGATGCAGAAAATTATTAGATAGCTCTGCATCTCATGATTAGGAAGCAGAAACCTCAGAAGACTTGGAGTAGGCGAGACTTTTCTCATTCTAGCAAAGGCAGAAATCCAGGTCTGCTTAACATCAGAAAAGATGACCAAAGAGTAAATGCTTCCCCAGAACTCAGGAACAATGTCGGGTTCTGCTTTGACTGTCTCTGCTTTGGAAGTTGTAGCCAGAGCAGTGTGATAAGAAAAGAAATAAAATATTACAAAGACTGAAGCTTAGGATGGGGCCCAGGCTCAGTGAGCAAAGTTTGCTGTGCAAGAATGAAGAGAAGTGTTGGGTCGCCATTGTGTGCCCAGTGGGCATGGTGGCCGCCTGTAATTCAGTTGGGAAGGTGAACTGGGATTTCTGCATCAGGCTCAGTCAGTGATCTCTGGACTCATGGAGGGACCCTCCCTGGATTAATAAGATAGAGAGGGATTAAGAAACACTCTAGATGTCAACCTCAGCCTTCCATATGCCTGTGCATACACATGAATATACATCAATCAAGCAACCACAAACACACACATGCAATATATCTTACTTCCTCCCCCCAAATTAAAAAAAATACTTACACATCTTTGTCAATGTAATTATGAGTGTGGAAAATCTGATATGATCCATTAAAAAAAAACTACTAGGACTAACATGTAGGTCTGTCAAGACCATGGTAATCAACTCAACACAAACAATCTTTAAAAGTAGTAGTTACAATAGAATCAAAACTAAGTGATATTCAGGAATAAATTTCACCCCAAATTTGAAAGAACATTACATACAATTCCAAAAGCCTGCAGCAACTAAAGGAGGCAGAAATCAATGGAGAAATAATATTTTTTTTCATGAGCTGGGGATTCAGTGTTAAGGTGTTACCTCTTTCCAAAATGTCTATGAATTCAAGAGAAGCCCCAAGATGCCCAGAAGGCTTTTGAAAAACAAAAATCAAGTCGATTCTAAAACACATAAAAAAAAACCAAAAAGTATTTGGAATGGTCAAAACAATCTTAGAAAGTGAATAATTACTCGGGAAAGCCAACATCATTTATCTTAATATTTACTGTAAGGATAATGATTATAAATAAAAGCAGTACAGCACTATGGATAGCAAGAAGTGAGGAAAGATGCCCAGATAATCCAGTGGATAATGGACATCTGTTTTGATAAATGAGGCTGATAAACTTGTATATCCATATATTAAAAGTTAAGGTTTGACCCAGGCCTCAAGCAAATGTTCAAACCAACTCAAAGTGATTTCTGTATCTAAACACCAAGCAGCAGTTGTGGAAATCACCGAATAGAAATGGCAAGAACTAGATAAAGTTTTGTGTGGAAGATTTCCTACATGTGGCTTTATCTATTACATAATCTGTAATAGATGATTATGCCAGCAGCTAGTGCTGTCAGGATGGGTGACCTCACAGCTCGTGTGCAGAGTGCTCACTGTGGGACAAGGGCTCTGAGCACAGTCGGGAGTCTATCTTTACATTGTAACTGTCCCTTTTTCTTCAGGAGTATGACATTAAGTAACAAATAAAAACAGGGTTAGAGAAAAACCACACAAGAAAGAAAACTGTACATTTTAATATCTTTATATTAAAAAATATTTTTTACTTTTATTCCTGTGTTTATGAATCTTCATGTATGTGCATGTGTGCACAGGTGCCTATGGAGTCCAGAAAAGGGCATCATATTCTCTGGAGCTGGAGCAGCAAGTGAGAGCTGCCATGTGCTTGCTGGGAACTGAACCCAGGTCCTCTGGAAGAGCAGCCAGTGCTCTTAACTACTGAGCCATCTCTCTAGCCCTTATATTTTAATATCTTTTAACTGAACCCCAAATTTCTTTTTTCTCTTGGCCCCAGAAATTGTATAGTTGACTTTGATCAAACTTTGAATTAAATTAATTTTTGCAGTACAACAGGCTATTTTAAAATCATTTTTCAAAGGGGTGCTGCCTACTAGAGACATATATCAGCAAAAGAAGGAGAGATGCATCCATGCTACTCCTCTTGTTCAGCGAGTAGTCCTGATTTGTCCTCTAGTAATCAATACAGTCTCTTTCTTCTGACCCCTAACTCCATACCTCATATGGTCGGTGAAAGACCTAGTGAATGCAGTGGAGGCGTGGAGGTGTGGTAGCCCTTGGTCAAGAGCATCTGTATTAGTTACTCTGAGCTTGGACCTGCAGCCTCTGGAGGACTGCTTGGTGATTGGCACCATGGCACACAGGCAAGACTGTGCAGTCCTGAGAATATCACTGCAGGCCCAGCACTGAGCCAGAGACAGGTCTGCACAGATAAGGGAGGATTCTGTGCTGCAAAAGAGGTGGGGGTAGGGACTCCATTGCAAGCCCACAGTTGGGCACCTACTTTCTCTGGACTCCCTGTGTCCCTCTCCCTCACAGCTTGTCTGGGTCATGTCCTTAACCCTACATCTCTCAGAGCTCCTTCTAGGGAGAACACAACTTAGTACACTTAGGCATCCACAGACCTACGTTCCTAGGAGGTCACTGAAGTCAATGCAAGGTTGTACATAAGGAGGGATGACCATATTTACTGAGCATTTGCTATGTGCCTGTGTCAGAAGTATCTACAATGGTGTGTGTGTGTGTGTGTGTGTGTGTGTGTGTGTGTGTGTGTGTGTGTGTGTGTTCGTGTTCATGAGTGTATAAGCACATGTATGCTTTGCAGGCAGAACTCAGAGGTAGATGTTAGGTGTCTCAGTTGTTTTCTAATTTGTTTTTTGAGACAAAGTTTTTCATTGAACCAACTCTGCTAGGCTGGCTGCCAGTGAGCTCTGGGCATCTTCCTGTCTCCTTGTCCCCGGCACTATGTGGGTGCTGGAGATCTGAACTCAGGTCCTCTGGTTTACCCAGCAGGCAGTGTACTGACTGAGCCATCTCCCCAGCCCCTATGATGGCTTTTAGACAGATTGTTCCATTGTTGGTCTTTAGAATGAAGGATGGGGGAGATGTTTGGACACAAGGTATTAGTGAACCAAGTGACATCACTGTTTTAGGACCTGGAGCTGAACTAATAGAGGATAGAAGCAATAGTCACAGAGGCTTAAAATCATGACTTTCAAGGCGGCTTTTGCACTAGAGAGACCAAGATGGCCAAAGAAGAGAAGTCACTCCACAGTGTCCGTGCAGGCTTCTAAGGCTGAAGGATCTCCCAGGAGCTGGGGTTAGGCTCCAGTTGGTCACCTTGTAGTCTGGGGCCTTGAAGCTCAAGCCTAAGGAACAGTCCTGCACACTATGCTGGCTAGATTTATGTCAATTTGACACCAACTCTAGTCATTTGAGTGGAGGGAACCTTGATTGAGAAAATTACTCCAAAGATCAGCTGTAGGCAAGCCTGTAGAGCATTTTCTTAACTAGGGATTGATGAGGGAGGGCCCAGTCCATTCTGGGTGATGTCATCCCTGGGCTGTTGGTCCTGGGTTCTATAACAAAGCAGGATGAGCAAGCCATGAGGAGCAAGCAGTAAGCAGAGACCCACCCCTACCCCCATGGCCTCTGCACCTGCTCCTGCCTCCAGGTTCCAGTCCTGCCTGAGTTCCTATCTTGGCTTCCTTAAGTAATGAACTACAATATGGAAGTGTAATCCAAATAAACCCTTTTCCCTAACTTGCTTTGGTCATGTTGTTTTATCATAGCAGCTGTAACCCTAACTAAGACAGAACTTGGGACCAGGATTGTGGGGTTTTGCTATGACAGATCTAACCATGTATTTTGGGGAGGATTGTGGAAGGACTTTGGAACTTTGGGCTAGAAAAGCCATTGAGCATTCAAACCTTGGTGAGATGTTCTATGGGGGTGTGGAAGATAAGAATGTTGAGAGAAATTCAGAGGATGAAGGCCTTGCTTGTGAAGTGTCAGAGGGAAGTTTGAGAGTCATTTAGACTATCAAGGCCATTGCATAGTTTGAATTAAGAATCTGTGGTTCTGGACAGCTGGGCCTGAAGAGTTAACTGTGTTTAATAAGATACTAGAACCATTGAAGAGAAATCATTTCATTACTGGGACAATCGATGCTGGTTAGCTAGAGCTGAGAAATTAGCAGTGATTGAGAAGATATCATCATCATTGAGGTGAAATCTTCTGGGAAGTGTTTCCTCAGAGTCAGCACACAGAAGCTGTGTTTCAGAGGTGGCCAAGTTTGTACCTCATGCTAGCAGCCAAACTTGGAGTCACCCAGATGGTCCTGATTTTGAAGGCATGAAGGGGTCATGGAGTGTAACTGAGGCTTGGCACTGTCAAAAGCCAGGGGAGTCTGTTGGTGTAGGTTCAGCATCAGTAGCAGTTGAAAGCCCAGAATTAAAGGGGTCACACAGAGAAGTTGAGTTGTGGCACCATGAAGAGAGCCCAGGAGAGGCCAATGGTGAAAGTACAGCCCAGCTGCAACCGAAGACCCCAGCAGTTCAGAGACGCTGGTGTAATGGGATGACTGCCAAGAACAGCAGTTAACAGTGGAGTGGAGGCTGCCAGAACACAAGCCGTGTATGCTGCAGCAGGTGGAACTAGAGACTTGACCCAGAGCATTTGGGGGAGCACAGAAGATCACAAATGAATCCCAGACATTGGGCATTGAATTTTCACACAGTTGAGTTTGGCTTTGCTTTGACTGTGACTGTGCCCTGGCTCTTCCTTCTTGAAATAAGAAAGTATCTAATTTATTTTTGATTTTATAGGATCCAGAGTTGAAAGACTTTAAACTTTTAAAAAGGATATTTTTTTTTAATTTTATTTTACAGAGACTTTGGATTTTAAATGAGAAAACTTTTAAAGTGTATGTGGGACATTTTTAGTCTGTAAATTTTTTTTTTTTTTTTTTTTTTTGGTTTTCTCGAGACAGGATTTCTCTGCGTAGCTTTGTGCCTTTCCTGGAGCTCACTTGGTAGCCCAGGCTGGCCTCGAACTCACAGAGATCCACCTGGCTCTGCCTCCCAAGTGCTGGGATTAAAGGTGTGCGCCACCACCGCCCGGCAAAATTTTTTATATTATGTTTTCGTTAATAGAGATGAACAAGAAAGGAAATGTTATGGCTTAACAATGATGTGTTTGCACGTGTCAAGTTGACAAGGGGTCAGTTGTGCTGGCTAGATTTATGTTAACTTGACACAAACTATAGTCATCTGAGAGGAGGAAACCCCAGTTGAGAAAATGTCTCCATAAGATTGGGCTGTGGGCAAGCCTGTGGAGCTTTTCTTAATTGTTTATTGGTTGTGGGGGCAGACCATTGTGGTGGTGCCATCTCTGGGCTGGTGGTCCTGGATTCTATAAGAAAGCAGGCAGAGCAAGCCATGAAGAACAGTCCAGTAAACAGCACTCCTCCATGGCTTCTGCATCAGCTCCTGCCTCCAGGAACCTGCCCTGCTTGAGTTCCTGTCCTGACTCTCTTCAGTGATGGACAGTGATGTGGAAGTGTGAGCCCAATAAACCCTTTCCTCCAGCTTGCTTTGATCATGGTTTTCCAGCACATCAACATCAACCCCAGATAAGACACACAGGCTGTGAAGATGCTGTTTGTGTCTTGTTAGCACTTGTGCCTTGGTAGCACTTTCTCTTTCCTGGCTGACATGGAATCGTGTTCCTCGACTTGATTTTTGGTAAACATCTCCATGTGTGCTGTGTGATGTATACTATGTGAAGCTGAGTGTCCCGGAGGTCTGAGGAAGTTGCCCGATTCCAAAGGACAGAAAAACATGGGACTCACTTACCAGGCTCCCAGGAGCCTCAGCCTCTCTCCTCGTCCACCCCCTTCTCTTCTATCCTCACCCCCATCCTCTCTTCTGTCTGCTGCTCTCTCTGACGCCCCAGTTCCCATTCATTTCTGAGTCATGTCCATTCACTTTTCTTCACAGCCCCTCTCCTGGAAATGAGACTTCAGCTCTCCCTGGACTCAAAGCATTTGCTTACACAAAGTCTTCCTCTCCCCTAGCCACAATGATGCTTCTGAGAACAAGCTTTTGGGTGCCCCCCATTGTGCCCCATGGACCTCTTGCAGCAGGCATGGGCTTGATATGCTACCCAGAGCTTCAGGTCACGTCACACTCAGATCAGGTGCAAGATCTCAGAAGTCTTCAAGTTGGAAGAATACATGTGGTTGAAATAGGAATGAAGAAATTCTCCAAGTTGAGAAAAAAATTGATCAAATATGAATGTTAAAAAAAGAGAATAGTAGGTCACATAAAATATGTTGAGGTGGGAAGGAGACCAGTGAGGAGGTCCGGGGTGATAGGGGTGGGAGAGGGATAAAGGAGGGTGTGGCAGAGGATAAGGAGAATGCGCTGGTATGTTTGTATTGTTGAAGAAAAAAAACATTAAAATAAAATGATTGAGAGGCCACATGTCGTCTCTGAAGACGGTAGGTATGTCACTGACAGCCTCCCTCAGCAGTCCCCTTTTAGAGACAGTCCCCTTAGCACACTGGACACTCCATTGGGGAATATCCCTCTCTTCCTTGGGGTATTATCCTCTCTACAAATTATTTTGATGTCCAGTTTTCTTGGCCCATATTTGTCCACTGAGGGACATCCTTTGAGGAAACTGATGGAATGATGGGGTATTTCATTGTCTATCTAGAAAATTTCGGTCGCAGCATGAACACCTTGAAGATACACTTTCCACTGTGCTTGATTCAAAGTTGGGGGAATGAAGTTGGTACAGAGAAATAATTTGAGCAGGGTTCATCGTTATCTCATTAACCTTGGCACAGAGACTGGTTCCATCCCCAACTGTTGGGCAAGTGGTTCACCTAGCCTGATCAGTAGACACAAAGCTGCCTCAGTGGCTACCTCCAAAACCTAGGCAAGTTAGGTACTTGCTTGGTACAGGTGGAACAAGAGCCTTTCTTCTGCCTTACAAGTAATGTTGGAAGGAACAAGATTTGAACCCAGGCAGTTGGGCATCCTGGGCAGGCACTGAGCACCCCATGAGCACTAATGTGGCAAATGTGCAGAGAAGACCCTTGAGACTCTTTTTGGAATATTCCCATTATTGGGAGTATTTGGACAGTTCCCAGAACAGTGATGGTTTTCCACACAGGTTTTAAACATCTTTGAAGAATTTATGATTTATGTCAAAGGAATTATTTTCCTTGTTTTATTGTTTTCAAGGATCCCTCTCTCTCCCTCCCTCTCTCTTTCTCTCTCTCCCTCTTCCTCCATCCCTCCTCCCTCTGCCCCACCTCCCTCTCCTGTGTGTGTGTGTGTGTGTGTGACAGAGAATATGGAGTCTCCACATTCACAGGTGTGAGTGCAGGCATGCATGTGGCATGGTCAGAGGGCACCCTCAGTGTTAGTCCTTACTGTCCACCTTGCTTGAGATGAGTTTCTTTGTTCTTTTGTGACTCTACACATCAGGCTGACTGGCCTGTAAGCTTCTGTGGGGATCCTTTTTTTTCCCACCTCCCATCTGACCTTAGGAGCACTGGGTTTATAGGTGGGTGATGTGCTATTTTTGCTAGCTGTACATGGGTTCTGGGGATTTGAACTCAGATCTTTAATACTCGCACAGCGAGCATTGTACCCACTGAGTCATTTGCCCATCCTGAGTTTCTTGGGTCTTGTATTCATTTCCTTACTACTGTTATACCTTGGTCTTCAGAGGACTAAGGAAGCTAGTCCCTAGAATCTTCCCCTCCTCCTTTAGGAAGCCCATATCCCCCCCAGGCCTTCTGATGTCTTCTTAGGACTCAGTTCAATGTCTCTGGTTAGACTCTTTTCTTCAGGGCAGGGTACAGTGTATGGCTAATGAGGTGGATATTTAGCTAGGTGAGGAAAGACTGATGAATACATTTGCTGATTCTATTCAACTGCTATCTGTGTACCATGCCCTCTGCATTAGAACAGCATCTTCTTAAGAGGCTGGAATGGACTCATTGTGCATCTTAACAAGGATCCTCCTTCTGCCTTTCAGTTTTACGGGAGCCCTATACAGTCCGTGTGGAGGACCAGAAAACCATGAGAGGCAATGTCGCGGTGTTCAAGTGCATTATCCCCTCCTCGGTGGAGGCGTACGTCACTGTCGTCTCATGGGAGAAAGACACGGTTTCACTTGTCTCAGGTAGGCTGAGCGTTACTGCCTTTCATGAAGCTGCTTCAGAGGTAGGGAAGAATACCTTGGTTGATTATGTCAAAGGTGTGTCTATCCTGGTTGACTCCATATTATAAATAAGCCTGGTGGCATGCATATGGTGGGTCACCATGCCTGCTGGTGTTTGGTGGTCTATTTCCCATACTCATTGAAACATTGGCTGATGAAGGGACATTAGTTACGTGTACTGTGCACACAGCCCTAACTTTTATGGGAAAAATGTGGTTTTATTTCTGCTTTTAAAAATCAGGTAAGTTGAGTACTGTGTCCCTGAGACATTTCAGTGATACAGGTGTGTTGACATTCTGGAACTGGGCTGGAAGCAGAAGTCTAGGTTTCTATTGTGTTGGTGCTTTCAAGTGTGGTAAGAGAATGTTGTCTCACTGACCAGACTTGCCGTTTCTATGGAGAATCTGTGTCCTATGCAGAAATAGATGCTTGCATGGGAATAACCTCTGGGTCTAGAAATGCCAGGCCAGCTCGATCCGTGGGAGATCACAGTGTATCCACTGCCAGCAGTTTTGAAGTTGGCTTCTTGCCCTGTGTTCTTGACCTGGAAAGCCCAGCTGGACACAGCAATCAGGTTTCCCATCTTGCGTCTCTGTCCATGGTGACTTCTGGTATCTTAAAGTTGTGTAGTTGCTGTGGGGAATAATTCTGATGCATGGTGTGTGGTTACATGAGAAAGCAACTCCTTTGCTCTTGGTGGTCTCCATGAACTAAGGCAGGAGCTTGCAGGAGTGTGTACATATGCACACATGTGCTCTTATATATACATATATACACAGCATACACACTTACCACACACACACCACACACACACACACATGCATGGTTGCCACACACACACAAACACACACACACATCACACACTCACCACACATGCATAGTTACCACACACATACCACACACACACATACACACACTCACTACATGCGTACATATTCACCACACACACACACATATACCACATACACATACACACATACCACATACATGCATACTCATCACACACACCACATACATAGACACACACTCACCACACACATGCATAGTCACCACATACACACATACACACACCACACACACTCATCACACACATATGTGCAGTCACCATACACACACACTCACATGCATACTCACCACACACACAAACAAACTTACCACATGCACACTCACAACACACACACCAAATACTCACCACACACACACACACACACACACACACACACACACACACCACACTTACCACACATACATGCATACTCACAACACACACCACGCACACATACACACACACTCACCACACATACTACACACACACAAACACACCACACAGACATACTCACCACACACATATACACAAACACACTCACCACACACATGCATACTTAACACACACACACACACACACACACACACACACACACACACACACACACACACTCCAGTGCCACCCCTGACTAGCCATGACATCCTGTCAGCTCAGAGACTAGCTGCAGCTCAGCCCTTCACGGAGATGGTTGTTTTTGTTTCTACTTCATGATTACCTGGATGAGATCTGTCACCTGTCACTTCATATGAAATAGCCTCTTGAAAGACCCTAATGAAAACGAAGGTATGTCGTCCTGAAAACACATGGAAGAAAAACAGAAATACGGGACAGACCAAAGGTTTAGTTTAGTTTTTTTGTTTTTTGTTTTCTTATTTACATTGCTTTTTTGTTGGTTGGTTTTCTGTCCCGGGGATGGAGCACAGACCTCACATGTGCTCAGTGAGCATCAAGCCACACAGCTCCACACCCTGCCCTTCTGTGCTTTCCATTTGGGGAAGGGTCTCTTGCTGGCCTTGAATTTTCAATCCTCCTGCCTCAGCCTGAACAGCTGGGATTACAGGCCTGTGACACACCGAGCCTGGCTTTAGTAGTGGCATAGAGAGAACTCGATGTCTTCACTCCTAAGTGGATGACATGCTTGCTGCAATGCTGATTAATCGTGTAATCTGTTATGGTCTGAAAAATTCCGAGTTTCAGAAGTGAATCAGGTAATGAGAATGAAGACCCGCACCCCAGCATTCATGGTTTGATGGTCTGTGCTTCCTCTCCTTAGGAGTCTGCTCAGGAAATGGGGATATTCTGGGACAATCATGTACTTGTTCAGTGTTGAAGAGAAAAGGCCTTCAGACTGACATGGTTAAGCAGAGAGAATTGTGGGAGAGAAGAAAGGACCCCGTATTGACGTGACTCAGTATTGTGTATCCCAGGAAAGGAAACCTCTTCTTACTGAAATGGGCGACAAGAGTGTGTCCCAAGAGGAGAGTGTATGGAGCTCTGCTCACTGTCCCCCTCACTCTGTGGCCTGGACCGAAGGCTACTCCATCACATAGCAACACATCCGGTTTGGTCCTCAGCATCTTCTCTGGGTGAAGTTGTACTTGGACGTGACATGTGTCATCTCTGTTCTTATGTAATTCAAGGTCCAGTGATGAGATTAGGGGTGTGGACCTGAAAGGAGAGACAGAGCAATGGCATTGGGACATTATCTTATGAAGGAATCCATCAATAAAGAGCTATTTGTTTGTATGTCAGCCAGTTGGAGACAGACAGACTAGTCATTCAACTTGAATCCAACAGACCCACAAGGCTGATTACCTCAAGGATCCAGAGCTGTGCTAAGCTCTGTCAGTAGAGGTGGGTAGGAGCATAGCTCAGTGAGAAGATCCACTGGTGTTTATGGATGCAATAGGCCCACTGAGGGGGCAAGGTCATGAGGTCACCGGAAGTGGCAGAAGCAGTTAGCAACACACAGTATCTTGATAAATAAGCTGGTTTGGGATGGCTAGGGTGGAGAAGGCCTCTGCTTCTCTCTGGAGGTGATGCAGGGCACAGGGCATGTGAAGTCAGGACAGCTCTGGGGAGGAACCATGCTGGGGATGAGGGGTGGTGGGGCATGGAGGCCTTTCACAGCCCGAGGTCCCAGCCACAGCAAAAATTCTGAATCCAAGCTGAGCTCCAGAAATGATGATCCCCAGAAGGTGAGCTCACATGTTTCCTGCACTCTATGTATAAGTCTTTCCAGATTCATTTAGATCTAGTCCAGCTTCCCCTTTCCTGTATCTCCATGGCAGCCTAGGCCTCCAGGGAATCTGGTTGGGACATCTATCCCAGACAGCATTCTCCTTGGAGCAGACCACCCAATTTAGCAGTGACTTCTCTCATGGAAAACCTGGTGTCAGTTCCATAGCAGTGAGCTGGTACAGAAAGTTGGGTTAGTCTCAGGAAGATGTAGGCCCGTGACGTCCAGGGGGGTCCCAAGGGTAGCACCAAGCACAGTGTCTCCTGAGGCTTCTGGCAAGTTGCCTGCTGGGTGGGCATCCTGGTCTCCAGGGTTCTGTGGGGCTCAGCCTTGAAGGTCCAGGGGCCACTTGAGTTCAGAGCAGCCAAAGTGCTTTGAGTATATGAGCAGCAGGTTTGTGCACATCTGTGGGACACACACACACACACACACACACACACACACACACACACTCACACACACACAGGCACACACACACGCACAGCAGGTGCCACAGCACACAAGTGGAAGTCCTCCCCTTACATCTTATTAGACAGTCTCTTGTTGTGCACTGCTGCTGTGCCTCTTACTCTAGGCTAGCTGGCCTGTGGGCTTCCACGGGTTCTCTGGTCTCTACCTCCCATCATTCCACAGGAGTGTTGGGATTACTGGGTTCTGCATCCAATTCATGTGGGGATTGGAACTCAGGTCCTCACACTTGCATTGACAGTGCTTTGCTCACTGGGCATCTCTGTCCCCCCAGCCCCTCCAAATTGCTTTTCGATGGAAGGAAATTTGAATCCTTGATGCACTGCTACAAGAGGTGACAGGATGTGGTGTCTGTACCTTGGCGCACTGCTCTCCTTCATCTTGGCTGAGAAAATAAGCAAGAAGAAACAGGACTGGTCCGAAGGACTCTGCTATGAGCGTCTGATGTGTCCCCATGAACTTGCTGCATATTGGGCTGTGTGCACCAATTCTCTTTGGGGTTGGGGTAGGAGTGGGGATGGTGGAGGCTGCAGGTGGCCTGAGGCCCATTTTGAAACAAATTTTGTTTCTTCCCGATTCTTGAAGTTCCCACTGTCCAGGACATTGAATGCATTAATTTCTTTTGGATTATCTTTGTGAAGAATACCTTGGTAGCCTAAGAGTGGGATTCTTCTAATTACCCCAAAGATCATAATGTCTGCTGGCTCCATTTCTGTCACCTGGGCATCTCCTATCCCATGTGGCTTCACCTTTGCTCTCGGATTCTGGTATAGTGGATAGCAGGATGGAGCTCTGTGTGCACAGGACAGGTCCACACCACAAACCTGACATCCTTGTAAATGTGGTGAACTCTGACCCACTGTCTCCTTACATTACTCAAACAGGAACAGTGAGTCGTGGGGGCTGCCTGCCTGATTCAGTGCCCTTTTTGTCACGCCTTTTGTCCTGCAGAGCAGCCAAAGCCCTTTGAATATTAATGTCATCCCATAAAAATACAGTGGTTTGGCTATCAAAGTGCATGGAGTCCTCGCTGCTGCCAAGAACCCTAAGACACAATTGTAGAGAACAATGGCCCTGTCTTTCTTTGTGGGTTTTGCCCGTGGTGCCCATTGAGAATTTCCTCCCATGCAGGAAGGCGATGATGTGAGGGCCTGGCACTCCATCTCTGTTTCTGCTGATAAAGTTGTGAGAGTCTCCCCAGGGGCTCAGGCACACTAACATCAAAGATGCAGCCAAAGGGGACCAGATTTGGAAAACGGAGGAAGCAGACACTACTGTGTCTGCAGCAGCTGCCTCCCTCTGTAGAGTTTCCTAGATGAAGACCCCTGTTTCGAGATGAACCAAGAGCTTTATCTGATAGGATTGGTGAGTACAGGTCTAAGGATGACTGTCTCTCTCCCACATTTAGGATAAAAGGGAACGGTTTTCTGTCCCTGTGAAATAAAAAAGGACACAGACCAGCAGTTTTCATGAAGCCTTTGTGTATGAATGGGGATAAAACCGTGTCTGTATGTCATAGATAACCCAGGAGGTGACTCTGAGGAGCAACGCCTGTCGCTATGGTTTCTGTCCTAAAGAGCTTAGAGAGAGCAGCATTACGAGGGAGAACAGGCAGAAGGCTTCAGGTCACAGATGCTGCTGCCTGGGGAAGCAGGGAAAATTTCAGAAAAGGGGTATAATTTAAGAAAGTCTTTGCATTTTAGGAAGGTGGTGGAAATAATTAGATAACTAGAGTCAAGCAAATTAGGAAAAGCTTCCCTTTGGCACATCTTACCAAGCTGTGCTGAGAGTAGCTTAGATACAATCCATTCTCACTGAGGGTGAGATGCTGGGGTGAAGAGCTGTACCACGGTGGAGGTCTAGGTGTGTATGCATGCTCTGTGAGTACATCTAAATCTGGAAACAACAGCTCCCTTCTTAGTGTTGAGCGTTTGGTTTTACAGCCAGTGCTGAGCGTTTCCAAGGCGATCTACCGCTTTGCTGTTTAGGTTGTCATCTCGTTGACAACCATAACGTTCTGGAGTCAAAGGGGCAATGAGGTCATCATTGATGGGATGGAAAGGACAAAACTGTCAGCAGCAAACCTCGTGTTTGACTTCAAATGTGCCAGGGAGTCATTGAGTAAAAGAAACATTAGGGAAGAATTTGTAGGAACCAATGAAACGAGTGGAATGTTCCTACGTCCAGGTTTTATTGATGTATGTTATTGATTTCACTTGCATTGACTTTTAGCAAACAGGAACCTCATGAACAACACAGGAAGTGGCTTTGGTGCAGGGGCTGGAGTCTGAAGTTTTGGGGGATGTGGAGTGTGTGGCCTGCTGGAGCTGCTCCCTGAGAAGGCACGTGAGATGGGAGGAAGTGCTGCCGTGTGAAAGCTGTTAGTTATAGTTAGCTAAGTCTATCACTCGCTGAATTGGTTGTCTATGTTCTATCCCCCCCAAGTGTGGTTGGAACCAGGCCACTTGTGATTCTTATGGGTTTCCTGAGGACCCTGAGATGGGGTCATGTGTCATCCACAGTTGGGTTCAATGTCCTTAAACAACCCAGGAGGCCCATCGACCACCTTCCAAGACAAAGAACTCTACCCTCGGTGCTGGAAGCTGTGCATTGCAGATCAGAGTCCCAAACCAAGGAAGTAGGGACACAAGACACAACCATGCTAATGTTTTTGCAAAAGAGAAAAGAACAGTGAAATAGCAAATTTAGCCTAAGCTGAGGGTTGTCCCAGGAGTGGCGTTGGAGGTGTCCATCTGTGTATAAATTTTTATGGTGTATTTGGCATGTATATGGTGTATGTGGGGAGTGATATATATGCTGTGTGTGTCTATATGCTGTGTATGTATGAGTGCATAAGCATGTGCTTATGTGGTAAGTAAAACTCAGCATGGGCTCTTTGCAGCAGGCTCCCACCCCTCCTGAATTACTGTTCAGTATTTCCAAGAGAAAATGGCTTTCAGTTGCCTCTGAGAGCACTGGCTGGGGTCATAGAGACAGGTGTCTCTCTCTGGTTTTAGCTTCAGTGTCCTCAAGTGGGTACTCATGGCTTCACAGGCCCATAAAGGACAGGAGACTGAAACTCCATGTTGCCTATCTCCCTTCTTAGTCTCTGCAATCTGAATCACTCCCCTTCTTAGACATAATCTCCCAGGATACTCTGTGTCTGTGTCAAGAATTCCTAAGATCATGCCAGCTTTGGTCACTTGCTAGCACCCAGAGGGCTTCTCCTGAAGTTAGCCATACCCATGCCAAGACTGTTACCAGGAGGGACTCAGGGAAGTCAGCAGAGAGAAACGGCACAAGGGCCAGAGCTGAGAGGACACCGGGTTGGGGCTCAGTCCCCTCCCCATGAAGTGACCCGGACAAACTGAGTTCTACCAGCAGAAGGCTGTGGCAAAGCCACAGGCACGGTGGGGCCAGGGTTCCAGGGGCAGGTTGTGCAGGTGCCTCATCCTGGACACTCCAGGATGGCAGTGTTCAATACAAACTGCATTTATTTATACAGTGGAGGCAAGTGACCCCTCTCAACAGGAGGACCCTTCGAAGTCCCTGTCCCAGAGAATAGCAAAAGGTCCACCATGCATGCTGGCCTCTGTAACAGCAATGATCTCAGAGCCACCGGGCTGTACTACACAACTTCTTTGTGTTGGTGGCTCAATTGTTTCACACCCCCCACAATCCCATTTTTATTATAACCATCAAAATTGCTAAGAAAGTGAGTGAATATGATGGGAATCCAAATATCCCCAGCCTCAAGAGAGCTCTTACTCCAAATGACTTGCGTGTCCCCAAAGCTACCTACAAGTACCTGTCTTGCTCCTTCTCAGTGGACACGTGACTGGCTTCAGTCTGTCCATGGGGGAATCTTCTCCCCAACCTACTTTGTCTCCCTTTCTGAGATGTGTGGATCTTCATGTAAGGAACAGGTGTCCATCTTGGTCCAACAGACCTCCTTTGAATCCAAGCACTTTCTCTGGTCTCATGTTTACATATGATTTTTCATTTCAGGATGGTTCAAACACAGTCTTGGGCAGGAATGACTGCTGTGTCCCTTGGTAGTCTTTATCTGCACACTAAAATCAGGAGTCATGAAGAAGACTAGGTTAGGCTGTCTATTGTAGTCAAAAAACAAAAACAAACAAAAAAAACACCCCCAAAAATGGGATTCAAGATTTACAAATACAGTTTTTGACTGAGATTAATTTATTAGGCACACTGGAAGGGAATGTGAAATGAAGGCATTGTCGCTTTCATGATTCATACAGCGTCCACAGGACACACAGTCCACATCTCAGATGAATTCTACTGGGTTACTGGGCATTTCAACCTCAGTTTTCTCACATCCCATGGCAAGGGGTGATTTGCCAGGGAGGATGAACAATAAATATCTGAAGTCATTAGAGGTCTGAAGACTTACACAAAACAAAAAACGAGCCCCGTCATCCAGTATCCAGCTTCACGGAAAACAGAAAATGACCTTGTGGGCTGCTTGGCTTAGAGTAAAGGGAAAGGCTCCCAGCAGAAAGCTGAGGGACAAGGGCAGCAGATAGGCAATGAACCTCGTGCTCTGTTCCATACTGTTTGGAGCACTCTCTTCAGGTCCTACACTCTTTCTGCAGATGCTTCTGCTCTCTGCATTCTGTTCACTCTCAATAGGCTGGGAGAAGGGTAGGATTTGAACCGAAAGAAGCCTGGCTCCATCCCTTTGTGTGATGGGATGCAGTATGTTCATAAAGAAAGTAAATGCTTATGCAGTACAAGCTAAGAAAGGTGCTTTGTGGGTAATACAATTAGGTGTTTCTGGGTCTCTGCCTGTCTTTTCCTCTGTGAGGTACCAATGTGGAGCCTAAAGCCAACATCAAAGTCTACATTGCAGATCCATTATAGACCAAGCCATGTGATCAGAAGTTAGTCACATGATATTTTTATAGGTGCTTTCCTCATTTTAAAATACAAATAGTAGGAACAGTAACATAATGGATTATTTTTTAAGAGGGCTCATATAGCCTAGGCTTTTCCCAAACCCCATATGTAACCAAGGATGGTTTTCAACTTCTGATCCTCCTGCCCCTACTTTCCAAATCCTGGGATTATAGGAGTACATTCCTATGCCTTGTTTATGAGATGCTGGGGCTCACACCCACAACTTTGTCTATGTTAGGCAAGTAACCTACCAACTAAGCTATATCCCAGCCCCACATCACTATGTGCTTTATAAAAAACAACACTGCTTATAGGTAAGGTGTTAGGAGTGGGGCTTGACATAAACACATTGCACTAGACTCTCCCCAATGTGCTTACGAAACACATCAACAGTTGCCAGTGAGGTACTTGTGAAAATGGAAAAGCAGACTTAATTCAAGAAGAGTTGTCAAAACGTGAAGGGTGCAGAAGATGTGGGAGAATGACCTGGAACCCTGTCTTGGTAACACTAAAGTACCAGGATGTTGTGAACTGGCAGTGTACAGGGTCTTATTATAACCAACACCTTTTGACTGACTTGATAAATAAACTGGCATGAAAGGAAACCGATATTTAACTGTCATGGTGATTCAGAGTACAGGCACAGGAACACGTAGGTGTGCAGATTACTAAGTAGCTCCCCATGGCCTCACATGCACATGCCACGCTTTATTGACAGCTGCATTACAAAACCTCCAGGTAGTCACTCTCTCCATCCCACTTCACAGATGAGGAAGCTGGGGCCCAGAGAGCTCCAGTGACTCACCCATGACACAGGTAGCATCACCAACGGTGTGACCTGCCATTTGTAACAGTAACAAGTCTTAAGGTAGAGATTTATTAAAGCAAGGAAGATATTTACAAGTACATGAGCCTAGCTGGATTTAACTCTGGATATATGATGTATTTAGGGTATTTAATTATATTTTCAGGGTAATGTGATTAATATCTTAAAAGTATATATTATCTAAAGAAAAAGCAAATACACAAAATTTCCCAAGATAAACATAAAATCTTATTATTATTTATCATTTTGTTATTTTGATATGTAATTGTATAGATTCACAAAGTGTAATATATTTAGATTATACAGAGAAATTTGCATATCCATCATCATCTCTTGTGTTGTTTTAACATTTTTATTTAGTATTTGATAACTTTAGACACGTATTTAAGGTATTTTGATTATTTTTACCAAGCATTTGTCCCCTCTACTCCCTTTCCCCTCGTGCTGAGACCCTTCTTGCCAATAACATCCCCTCCTTTGTGTGTGTGTGTGTGTGTGTGTGTGTGTGTGTGTGTATACGACTTAATTATGGTTACTTCCATGATCATAAAGTTATTTCCCTTCCCCTACCATCATTAACTGCCAATAGACCCTCAGAGAGGGGCCAGCTCTCATGAGCCATTCCCACACTGGCCATAGAATGTTGAAGAATCTTGTACAGAACTTGTGCTAGAAACAGTGGAGGCTGTGAAACCGTAAGCGCAAAGGCTACACCTGTCCCTCCATCTAAGTGACAGATGCCTCTGCATGCATGACTTTTGCACATGGATCCACATGACATCACACTAACGATCATGGGTATTAAAATTGTAGGATGTCAGTGAAAGAACAACATCAGACCAACTTGATGACCTGGGCAAAGAAGACAGGAGAGGGTCACATGGTGAGAGAAGGAGAGGGGACAGTTGTTTGGCCAGTGGGATGCCTATGAGCAAAGTGAGAATGAAGATGGCCCAAGAACATCTTCCCATCACACTGCAGGCCAGGTTTGTGCTGGGAAGTTGTGTGGAGATGCGGAAAGGATCCAGAGAGTCCAAACCACCTGGGCTGTGAGTGCAGAGCAGGAGCACGGCCAGGGCCATCTTGTGGCTGTCTCTCTTTCTTGTCACCACACTCCACTTAAAATGGTGTCATGACTGTGATTTAAGCATGTGGTATGGGTAAGACACCACTGTAACCATGGCCACTTAAAAAAATTACACGATCTGTTTACCAAGGGCATGGATGAGATGGAGATATGCCAGGCACAATTTATTTAATGCTGGTGAGCCCAGAGACTGATGGCTTAAAAGCTGTTTCTTTAATAGTTCCGTGAAAGTCACATGTACCTTATTGAATCACTTTGGAAATAGATTGTAACTCAGAGCTTACTTCAATATCAAATATATAAATTACACTTTGATGCCAATAAAAATGTTGTGAATATGTATTTAGATGGTTTTCTAATGTTTCTGTGGATAAAGTGTGTGTGTGTGTGTACATGTGTGCATGTATACATCCACACGTGCATGAAAACATGTATATACATGTGTAGGGTACTCATGGTCTTTGTCCATTTTAGATGCTGTAACACATTACTCTAGACTGGTTGATAGAAAAAATAGGAATTTATTTCTTACACTCCTAGAGAATCTTGTTGTTCACAATCGTATTCTTGTGTCCTTGCATGATATGAAGGGTAGAGTACCCCTCTGGGGTCTTTTCCTGAGGACTCCGATAAAGTTCTCATGATCTCATCCTTTCCACAGGTTCCACCTCTGTTTATGTTCAACTTAGGAGTCTGGAGGCACACACATGATTCAGCATATGAATGTTCTGTGATAGATGGAAGTTTTCTTAGCTGAATGTTTTCTGAGTTTGTATGACAGACACATGGGCAAATGAAGAGTTCAGTGGAATGGTGGCTTGCCACAAAACCAGCCAGCACCTGAGTGTCATGACTTTTTGGCTTTCTAAACTTCCCTTCCACCAGGCCAGCCCTCACAATACTCCCCTCCACTCCCAGACTGAACAGAGATTCATGCTCAGGGAAGCCTTGCATGCAGGGGGCAAATACATCCTTCACTTCCGACTAAACAGCTGCAAACTTTCCAGCTCTTTCTCCTCATAACTTACTCTTGCTTTTTGCTCATTTTCTGTGGCATCCCTTTGTCCTTCTGTGCCCACAGTGTCTCTTGCTACCATTGTTCTTACACCAGGAAAAGAAAGGGCTTTATAAAGCCTTCATGGAGTCATTTTCAGACCAAAGATTGTATTAGGAGAGAAAGGCATAATGTGCACCCCCTTCCTTAATTAGATGGTGACATTTATAGTTCTCAGCACTGTTATCCCTTTGGACTGAAACCCTATCATTGAAAAAGCCAACTGAACCTGAAATTGAGGAGGGCCATTTTCCAGAAGGGAACACAGCCAGGCCAGATACCTTGGTGGAGTGCCAAAGGGCACGTGGGCATGGTGCGCATATGTGTCTGCAGTGACGGTTTCCAAGTGAGCAGGCTCTTGAAACGGTATTTTCCCAGGGTTGGATATTTGCGAGATGTCCATTTTCATGTTCTTCTAGGAAACATAGAGTGATGAAGGAAGTGTGTCTTAACCTTGCAGATCATTTTTACATCAATCTACAAGGATTTCCTGGATGTGTCGTAACATTACACTTGCCAATAAGTCAGGAGAAATAAGCCAGTCAGTGCAGTCCCCGCCATCCCATTGTTGGCCACGCCTCACTCTGCCCATGACTCCCCTGCAGCAGCTTCCATGAACTCTGGGGTCAGTTTTAGGTGGAAGCTGTGCACATCCTATGGCTTCTTTGAGATGTCTGAGCAGCTTCCACGGGCTTCTCACATGTGCAACTTGCAGATCTGGATATAAGAATCAGGTTTGTTTCTACAGCCCTTGCTCTCTGCTTCCTGGTTATGACCTCTGGACATGAAACACAGACATGTGAGCCTCTATTATGTCTTTATCAAAATTACCAAAATGATTTTTACGAGTGTCTTTAAAATGACAAAATCCTTACTTTATATTTTGTATGTTTGGCTGTTCTGCCTGCTTGAATGTCTGTGTACCACTGTGTGCCTAGTGCAGGTGGGGGCCAGAAGAGGGTATCAGACCCACTGGAACTGGAGTTACATAGACAGCTGTGAGCCTCAGTGTGAGTGCTGGAATCAAACCCAGGTCCTCAGGAGGAGCAGCCACCAAGACCTCTCAACCACTGAGCCACGACTCCACTCCCAGCAAAACCTTTATGAATAGTCAGAATACAAGTAATCTTTACAAGGAACATGGTGGAGCTGGGAAGCCGATTTCATGAGTTTAAAATTCACATTTACCACATCTCCCGTTCGCTCCGAGATCGTGTGCCTCTTTGCTCATCTCTGGAATCTTAGATCTGAGCAAAGCTGCCTCCGTTCAGCCCTGCTGATGCGGATTCTCTAGGTGCCCTTGTGGGCCGTTAAACAGAGCGGGGTGGGAAAGGATGCTGTGGGTGATAAAGCATATGCTGATCTTGAAAGCTACTGAGGTTGAGGAGGTGAAGCCTAGGCCTCCTGTTCTAACCACCTGGATAACAGGAAGGACAGACATTCTGGAGATGGACCTGGTATCTGTGGTGTGGGTTAGCAGACATTTTTGTGTAATCCTGGAGAGAAGGCTCCATGGGAAAAGTGCTTGGTGCAGAAGCACAAGCACCCAGATTCTGATCTCTAATACCCACATAAAAGCTGGGCATGCAGTTGTGCCTTTACCCTCGCACTGGGACGTTAGGGTGACAGATTCACCCCCAATGCTTTCTGGCCTGCCAATGAAGCCAAAACAGCGATCACCAGGTTCTATGAGAGACTCTCAGAATTTAAGGGGGGAAGTGATTGAGGAAGGCACCTGACATACTGGCCTCTGGCTTCCATGTATACTCTTAGGAACCTTGTGAATGAGTATATCCATGACCATGATTATAACACACACACACACACACACACACACACACACACACACATACACACACATTCATACACCACATACATATGCGTACAGCACACACACATGCATATACTACACACACACACATGCATGCACCATAAACAGATACACACTCACATGTATATACCACACACACACTCAAAATGAACATATAAACACAAATGAATATATATGTAAACACACATAAATACACATAAGCATATACACATAAATGAAATGCACAAACATGCACACATGAACATATACACATATAAACACAGAGACATACACACATCCACACTCCCACACATGCATGCATTACACACATACAGAACATACATGCAAACACTTGAACATATATATGAACACAGAAACACATGTAAGCATATACACATAAATGCAGTGCACAAACATGCACACATAGAGATGCACACATGTAAACATGCATATGCCACACACACACACACACACACACACATACACACACACACACTGTTCATGTACACCACCTTACCACGATAGGACTGAACAACAGGAGACTCAGTTCATTTCTAGCCGTCACATGTAACCAGCATTTAAACATTAAGGGAAACAGTAATTTAAAGCACCTTTCCCTGTGATTTACATTTGAGTCTTCCTTTTTATCTCTCAGATCCTTTCTGGGCAGAATTATGTGGGACAGAACCTGGGAGTGAGAGGCAGGTATTGGAAATCAATGACAAGGGTTCAGGGAGAGGTCCAGGGAAACGAAGAAAAACTGGAGGAAAGAGAAGCACATGGGTCCTGCATGCCTGTTCTACCTCCTGTGTCCATAATCCTGTCTGATGGGCTGCATGATTAATTCAAAGAGGTATTGATTTTTCTCTCTTGTGGACGCTAGCCTGCTGGCCTGGTTTTGCTGACAGGTGTGGATGAGACACAGGAGTGTGTGCAAACATGTTAGTGTGTGCAGTCAGTGATGAGTGTTCTACCCTGAGGGTGTACCAATAGTGGCTGAACACTGAACAGATAAATACCCACCAACCCATACTTCCAAACCTTACCATGACATGATGTGGAAGGGCCGTCCAGGAAGCAGCAGTGGAGACAGGAAGTAGTTAACAAAGGATGTAGGGTGTGTGTGTGTGTGTGTGTGTGTGTGTGTGTGTGTGTGTGTGTGTTCATATATGCGTGGGTGTGTATGCACATGTACACATGCATGGGTAGGCTAGAAGATGGTCTCAGGTGTTGTCCCTCAGAGCACTGTGTATCTTCTCTCCTTTTTAGAAGAGGTCTCTCAGGTCTTGAGCTCACTAAGTGGTCAAGGCTGGTTGACCACTGAACGCCAAGGATCCACTTGTCTCAGCCTCCCCAGTTCGGAGCTGAAAATTCATGGCACCAGACCTGACATTTCTGCTTCCAAAGTGAGCACCTTGGGAATGGAGCCATACCCCGGCTCCAGAGATTTGCTTGTATCTAACTCCACGGAGGCAATGGGGAGCACTTGCTGGCCCCTGGGGGAGGGTGGGTAGACTGCACTTTATTCTACCCCTTGTGATCCTTTAATGCTTCTGAAATCTAGATGACGCGCTGAGGAAACACCTGGGTGAACAGTAAGTCATCACCACTTTTGAACTTCCAGGGTCTTTGGTTAACGCAAGCAGTTGGCACACCACCCGTCTGGGATTGAGAAGCTTATGAATGTTAATTTTTAAAAATTGATGACAAATTAAATGAAGGCTTTCTTTCATGCTAGTTAGGAGCGCTGAAATTCTGGCACATAAAGGGTTACTTATCTAAGATGGGCCATGGTTAGTTTAAAAAAAAAAAAGTCATCTTTGACCAGAGTGACTCTGTATAGAGGCACCTGTCACCAAGTCTGATGACAGAATTCCATCCTTGGGACCATGTGTAAATTGTTCTCTGATCTCCATATACATGCCATGGCATGTGAATGTCCATATTTACACACACACAAACACATCAGTAAAATGGGTCCTAGTTTGCTTTCTATGGCTGTGATAAACACCATGACCATGAGAAACATGAGGAGGCAAGGGTTTCTTTGATTTCCGTGTCTCGATCACAGTCGATCACTGAGGGAAGTCAGGGCAGGAACCTGGAGGCAGGAGCTGATGCAGAAGCCATGGAAGAGTTCTGTTACTGGCTTGCTCCCCTGCTTTCTTATAGAACCCAGGACCACCAGCCCAGGGGTAGCACCAATGTATAATGGGGATGGCACTCCCACATCAATCATTAATCAAGAAAATGCCCCACAGGCTTGCCTACAGGATGGAGGCATTCTCTCAGCTGAGGTTCCCTCTTTCCAAATAATTCTTACTTGTGTCAAATTAAAAAACTAACCAGCACATAGGGTAATTACACCTTTTCAGGTTAAATAAGTACAGGAGGAAGCTGATTGTCACATAAAAATTTAGCTAGGGAATAGTATGAAGTGGTGACATAATAGTTTATAAACAACCTTAAAATCATGAAATCTTTTCCTAGGGCAGGTAAAAGAAGGTGACTGAGCCTGACATGATGCTCATACCCTTTATCTCAGTACCTAGGAAGCTGCAGCAGAAGGATTGCTCTCAGTCTGAGAGTAGACCTTGTCTCAAAACAGCAAAAAAGAACACACACACACACACACACACACACACACACACACACACACACACACACACACACAAGAACGTGATTGATGAGCCAATTTGGGTTAGTTTTTATCACAGCCATATACTGAAAACAGCAAGCCACGAGGACATGAAAAACAAATCAATTGTAGATGTAGAAATTGAAACTGTAAGAACATTTGGGGAGACTGTGGTGATGCTTTTCCTGGAACATATAGCCTTTAACTCTGTGGAGCCTGAGTCAAATGTGCTGGGACAGGAGCTTCCACACCAGAGCCAGGTTGGTGTGTGGATGCCCAGACCGGTGACTGGAGCATGGTGTGAACACAGAGAATATTTTCTTATTGAATACAGGGCAGGGTCTGTGTGTGCTAATTACTCTTTGAGCATCTGGTGTAGGAGATTAGACTAATCACACAATAGTCCTAGACACACACTGTTCCCATGTCTATTTATCACAGGGTTGCTGATCACTGAGCTCTGGGTTGCTAAGTGTTTTCTATTCTAGAATAAATAATTCAAGCAGATTATAGAGATGAGACATGAAAACAGAGGGATGGCCTAGGAGATGGCTCAGTCTGTAAAGTGTGTGCATTGTAAGGAGATCCTGAACCCATGTAAAAAGCTGGGTGTGATGGCACATATGTGTTTTCCTGGTGCCAGGAAAGTGGAGACAGGAAGATCCCAAGTCTTGCTGACCAGAGCCTAGCCTGCATGGTGACCACTAGGTATGTACACTTGCACATAAGCATGCACCTACACATAAATGAACACATGAAGATTAGATGAAGTCATGAAAGGGCCTTAATAGCTTATAAAAGAAGAGTCAGGTACAGTTTATCAAGTGTGCTCTCAGGCCACATGTTGCTCATGACCCAGCAGAGTTTCCATTACAATGTAAATAAATCTTACTGCTGCCTTCCAATCTCGGACTTCTCAGCCCTTGGGACTGTGGACATTTTCTATGTGTGTTTGGGGTATGTTTGTGAATCTATAAGCTATGGGAGTGAGCCATTGATATGTTTCTTTAAATATGTGTAGACAATATTTTACATGCTTAAGAGTAACCTGAAGAGGCTTACACATCCTTTCAAATCAAAGCCACTCTACTTTGCAATGGAAACCACACAGCAAAATGTCTTATTTTGTTGAAACCTTGGGGCCAAGCGTCAGGGACCCTGGTGGAAAGAGGGCTCGTACTAACCCCAGTTAAGACGTGGGTCTGCAGGGAGACAGGATGACATCAGATCTCAACACGTAGGTGCTGCCTGGGGTTCTCCTTGGAATAGAGGTGTGGCTTTGATCACACTAGTCACTAAGGCCACTCTCATGCAAACATATACTTACAGTGGACCTCCATATCCCTGTCACCTCCTCCTCCTCCACCCATTTCCTTGCTCCCTAGAAAGTTTTCCTTCTGTTTTCATGATATCTGCACACGTATGTGTTTACAAATCTATATAGAATCCATGATCCACAGATGAGAAAGCACACATGGTATCTCTCTAGGACTGACTTGATCCACTGTTTATTGTGATTAGCTCCCATTTTCTGTGGGGGACCAGTCCCCACTTTCATGACCAGGGTACTCTTGAGCAGGAAGAAGTGGGAAATATTTAGATAGGAGTATAGAGGGGAGAGAGACAGACGGAAACGCAGGATGCCCCGGGGGGGGGGGGGGGGTCAGAACCCACCAGCCCAGAACTTTATTCCAAAGGACTTTTTTTATTATAATGCCAAGGAGCGAGGCTACAACCAAGTGCAGACCCTTCCAAACACCTGTACCGAGGCTCGTGGTCCAATCATCCTCTTATGCAGTCCTGCTGGGTAAAGCCACTAGGAAACCTTGGTGGGTTCCATCTGTTTTCCTGCCAGTGGCCTGACATCAGTTTGGGGAGTTTCACTGCATTTCTGATATCGTTGGTTGTCTGGAGTCGCAGGTGCTTTCTAGCTCTTCCGACTGCCAAGGACTGAAGGATTCCTGGTCAGCAGACAATACTCTACTCTCAGCCCTGTGCCAACCTTAGGAGCCACGAGTCTCTGATTTCTTGGCTTTAGCCAGGCCTGCATCTGTCTTCACACTGTGGTCTACATGTTTTCCAAGCTCCCCTATGGTCACCAACCAGCAAGGACTCATTATTTCTGAACAGAATTTGGACTTTTGGTTTTAATTGAGACCAACTGGGGTCCCGTGAAGTCTCTTGTCCATTTGGACCCAGTCTTGTGTGAAGGGGAACCAAGGAAATACTTGGTTGTTGATATGTCTTTGGGTGTTGGGATGGCAGATGAAAGACAGAAGCTGTGTGCTGCCATTTCTGCAGAGATAGCATGAATCCAAACCCTCTGTGGCCTACTGCTGGCATCCTCAGCTGCTGTTCAGCAGTGAACCATTTTGGTGTCTCCCTCTCATCCTCTCTTTGCTCCCTTTGGTCATTCTTTCAGGACTGGAGGAAGTCATCCCGGTAAAGTGTTCAAGGGCTCATATTTTGAAGCAGGTTTGTGGCTGATTTCTGCTTCTCCTTGAGAGTGTGACCTTTGATCTTTGATCCTTGCAATTTCCATGGAGGGGAGGTAGATCCTCACACCTACCCACCTACAGCGCTGCAGAGTCACAGCCCAAAGATGGAGGCACTGAACCCAGTACTCAGTCAATCATCCAGGGAGAGGCGGCTGTTTCCATTGCTACTGGTCTCATATCATACCAGGTGGGGTTGGCTGATCTCTTCAGAGCAATGGAGTTATTCTTATCTATTTTTTGTAGGTTTCCAGTTATTTTCCATCTGTTAACTGTGAATTGTATAAAAATCTTCTGTCTGAAAGTATCATCCACTATGTTCCATCCTTCTTGCTTTAAGTGTGGGGCCCTTTGCACACTGCATGGCCATCCTGTGGTTAAACTGAAAGACCCCCGAAGGCAGTCTTCCCTCTGGAGAGACCCTCGCCCAGAGATCACACGAGACCACAAGTCAGATGCAAACAGCAAGAGGCTTCATTCAGGAACACGGGTACCCGGGGCAACACAGTCCCTCAAGAAGCTCAAGAGACTGGCGCGCCCCCGGGCTGGAGCAGAGGGTTTTTATAGGGTCGGGCAGCAGGAGCACGAGGAGGGCGGGTTCAAACTCAGGGCAGCCCATGGTTTACAGGGTTCTGATTGGACGATTCAAATGAGGCCGGGTTCAAACTCAGGGCAGCTCGTGGTTTTTCCCCGAGCTTGACACGCCTGCTGTGTGGCTCCAAGCTGTTTTTCTGACCTTTAGTACCCTTTTCTGGGGCCAGGAGGCCGGCCGTAGACACCCCGCGCTTTTCAGACCTTACTTGAAATGGCGTTAGGCTAAGCTAGTATGCTGGGATCTTTCAAAACCTTCAAGTTACAGGCTGAATATGAACCCTAGGTATAGATGGAAAGGCAAACTAAAGGGGGTTGTCACCAAAATCTCAAGCTCATGAATAGCCTACCGAGGTCTCTCTGAAAGCGGGGAAGAGCCATGTGCCAGGCTGTGGTTATGACTACTTCTTTGGTAGGAAACCACAGCTGCACCACAACCTGATTGCCTCAATTTTTGTCAAAGGATTGGAAGCATATGTGTAATTTTGTTTCTGCACACTGGCAGACCCTATGGATCATTTTATCCATATACTGGTGCAGCACTGATTCTAGGGTATTTCAGATGGCTCTTCTTCCTCTCCAAGCCATGCTTTGCACCCCCCAGTGATTACTGCAGGGGCTTAAACACCTCCCATTCTGCTTCCTGTTATCAGAGCAGACAGTGTGCTTGTAGTCTAGGCAGCCTTCTCCAAAACCCAGGAGCTAAAATCCGTAGGGTCTTCAGGGCTAATATCTTAAACTGGTGACTTTATCTAACTCTTTATTCAGCAGTTGAATATTATAGTTGATTACAGTATCATAATTAGATCCTTCCTGTGACTGGGACTTTTGGTTTTCTGGGTAAATAAAGCCCCTCTGGATGTGTTTGTATTTTCCTTCCTCCCCATCTTCTCTCCCCACTTCTGTCTTGTGCTTCTCTACACAAACTGTGGGAATCTCCAGGGGGCTGTTGTCTCTTTGCTCTGTTTCAGACTTGAAAGTAGCGCTCAAAAGCAGACATGTTTTACAGATTGGTGATTTGGCTATAATTAAGTTTCATGAATATGAAAATCCTTAGGAAATTCCCATGATGGTCCATGATGTGAGGTTGAGGGCTTATGGTAAAATTCTTCCTCGGCTCACTATGACCCTGAGCATGGGAACTTGGCTCACGTAAAACATGATGCAGACCATGCTCAGGTCTAGAGTGCATTAGACCAAAGGGATTGACAAAGGGGGGGAGGGGTAGTGTTTTTGTTCCAGATCTGAGGCTCAGAACAGAGAGTAAATTCTGCACACCAGGAAATGACTATGCACAGCCCTCTTTCCTTGGGTTTCTTTTTTCTGTACTTGGGTTCATCCTAACAGTCTTAGAATGGGTCCATTTCTTTCTTTCTTTTTTTTTGTTCCCTATAGAACCCCTGCATTTGCCAAATAGTTGTGTTTACAGCACAGCATTCCTTCAAAGATATCCAAGGAAAGCCTCTCTGGTCCCATTTGTTTCCACAAGGGAGCATCTTCTGAACTGTGGATTACTAATCGCGTGTTTTTATGCCATTTTATTTCCTTTTTAAATCAGCAATCATTCAAAATTCAAAAGAATACCTAATTCTAGCCATGCCAGCCTCTCATTCCCCAGTTTTTAGGTGCCCAGCCCTCACCCTCAGATGCATACTCATTGTTAGTCTTTAGCTGTCTGTCCTTCTAGAAATGCTGTATGTAAACAAACACACAGGACTGCATCTTTCTGTCAGGAGTGCTCACAAAATCAGCATCATGGATCTTCCAGAGAAGCACCCCCAGCTAACTGCCACATTGCAGGAGCTATCTTTTCGCCCTCTCGGTGTTATTTCAAGAAAATGGTGCATGTGCTGCTTTGGGGTAAGACCTCAGAGGTGAGGTTATGCCCTGAGTTACTTGCTCTTATTGATTATGAAGATGACTTGGATAATTAGTTCAACAGAGAATTGCATCTTAATGGTGACTGCTGATGTAGTCCTTGGGCAAGTTCAAATGAACTTGTAGAGATGGAAGATTAAACAGAATAACCTGGCCCAAGAACATCTGCTGCTCCTGACCTGCAGGCTCCTGATACCCCCTCCCTGTCACGCTCATTTTACCATAATGGCCCAGAGGTGTGTCCAGCCACCAGGAGTGTAGACAGCCTGTACCAATGCCAGACTGTACCCAGTGGCAAGAGGTTGTTTTTTTTTTTTTTTTTAAATGATTTGAAATTACTTTAAAATTATATACTTTAAAATCTCCCCCAAGTGATGGTTTTAGTCTTATGGGTGTTTTTGGATAGGCAGACAGACATGTAGTTGAGGTCCCTTTCTTGAATAAATGGGTCCCTGTAGGCATCCACCCCCCACATGCAGTTGTCCCTGCTCACTGAACAAATAACTACAATCCCACCTTTGACCTATCTGAGGTAAAACAGGATAAAATCAGACACATTCTGGCTCCTCATTCTTACTTAAAATGAGAAGATGGTATCTATTCTCTCTCTCTCTCTCTCTCTCTCTCTCTCTCTCTCTCTCTCTCTCTCTCTCTCTCTCTCTCTCTCTCTCTCTCTCTCTCTCTGTGTGTGTAGGCCAGAGGTTATGTTAGATGTCTTTCCTCAATGCTCAGTGTTTTTCTGAATCTCTCTCTACCCCACCTCCTTTTGAGACAGTCTCTCACTGTATTGGAAGCCTATGAATTTGATTGCACCCAGTAGCCAATGAGCTTCAGGATTGCACCCAGTAGCCAATGAGCTTCAGGATTGCACCCAGTAGCCAATGAGCTTCAGCATTCCTTATATCTCCACCCCTGTGACCCTGGTGCTAGGTTACAGACCTGCCTTTTTTTTTTCCTCTTTCTTTTTAAAAATACGTGGGTCCTTAAGCTTGTGTGGCAGGCACTTTACAGACAGAGCTGTTTCTCAGTCTCCCAGTTGAATTCTATTTCTTACCTTCCTCCTCACTGGCTGAAAGGAGTTAGCATGACCATTTTTACCCAAGCATCACATGTAATTAACTTAACCCTTAACAACATCAAAGGCAGCTAGGAAGAGAGACCAGATTGTTGAAATGCATTGGGAACTTTCATGAAAGTCATGCGGAGTTGTGCTGTGTGGAGGCAGCAGAATGTTCTGTGTGGTTCTTTAAACAGAGAAAGGGGCCTAGGGAGAAGGCTCAGCAGTTAAAATGCTCACCATGTAAACAGAGAACCAGAGTTCAGTTTTCCAGAACCCACATAAATGCCAGGTGAGTGTGGTGGCTCCCCTGTAATTCTAGCCCTGTGAGACAGAGGCAGGGGATCCGTATAGCAAACTGGCTTCCCAAAGTAGGCCAGGCTGGCTGGCCAGTTAGGACCAGGGATCTGCCTCTCTTCTCCTCCCTGGTGCTGCGATTACAATAAGCATGCAGCAGCGTGCTGCCCCCTCCCCCTTTTTTAATGTGAATTTTGAGGATGGAACTCAGGCTTCCCACTTGGAAGGCTAATATTTGACTGAGTAACCCCCAGCCTTGTTGTTTGAAGCCTCTAAGTTTGAAATATCTTGTTACAGCAGCAACAGAAAATTAATACCATGAACCACTGCCCGGGAAGGACCTCTTGCCTTATGTAACCCGTCAGGTGAGCTGAGGTCAGAGAGGCTCCTGAAAACCACGGGTGTTTGCACTGACTGCAGAAGTGTGCTTCCTGGAGCACAGCCTCAGGACGCGGCTATCTCTACCTCTCCACAGTGTATCCAGCAGGACTCTGCCTTGCAGTTTTGCTGCGGGTTTCCCTGACAGTCGATATGTTCTGTCAAGAAAAATAAAAGGACATTTCAGCCCTAGGAATATTGTGGTTGATTGGGTTAAAAGAGTGCATATCTACACATGGCTGTGATTCCTAAAGCACAGACACTATGTATGTTAGAAATTACATTCTATCTTTGTGTAGCTCAGTCAATTTGTAATATACACCTCAGTACACCAGGTGGCAGAGTATTAACTTCATTTAGTTTGTGGTGATCTCAGTCAATTCAGGGATGGATCCCTGGACTCAGGGTCTCCCACACCACGTAGGGGGGCTTCAGTTATATTCAGAGGTCTCAGTTGACACAGGCCTCTCTGCCTGAGCTCATTGAAGTGGCCACTCTGTCTCTATGCTCTGAGGCTTGCCCCACCAATGGGAACTGTGCTGGTCAGCTTTCTAAGGCAAGCACATTAGAAAGTTGGCTCCAGGTCTTAGAGGCCGCAGCACCCGATTGACTGGTCTGTTGCTATCCAGCCTGTAGCCAAGGAGCACATAGTAGCAGGTGGGCAGGGTAGAGTAGAACACCTCTTCTCAAGACTGGGAAGAGAGGCAGGAGTGGGCAGGGTCCCTCTGCCTACACTGAGAACATGTTCCAGCTGAAATCCACACATACACAATGGCTTCACAGCCTCTCAGCAGCTTCACAGTTAGGGGCTAAATGTTCACACTTAGGCCTTTGGGAGACAGTTAATGATCCTCACTACAGTAGGAACTCACATAGGAAGGTCACAGTGTGTTAGGATTCACAGGGTCACCCAAAACTTGAAGGGCTGATGGGGTGGGGGGGCTTACAGAACCCAGAGAATCCTTTCCATGGCTGAAGCTCATTATAGTAAAAGGCCTCAGATTAAATCTGCAGCAGAAGGGACTCCTTGTGAGAGTCCAGGAGACTTTTCTGTCCTCATGACCAAACACTGATGGGAAGAAATAAGAGGATGGTTAACTGGTCTCACAGCTTAAGAAAGGATGCAGACCACCATGGCCAAGAAAGCAGGCTACTACACATAGGAGTCTGGCCTGATGAATTGTGGTGTCGACAATCAGGAAGCAGAGAGTGGACAGGATGTAGAGTCAGGCTGTAATACCTCAAAGCCTGGTCCCAGTGACCCACTTCCTACAGTAAGGTTCCACCTCCGTAAAGGATCAGCCATCTTCAACAGAATATCACCAGCTGGAGACCGAGTATTCACACACTTCACATGCAAGCCACAAAAGCTTCCACTTGCCTCTGCTTTGAAGTGGGAACAGCTTCTTCTCTTCCTGGCCGGTGTGTGAGTGTGTACAATGCTGCCTGATGACAGGGACACCCCTGGGTAATGTCGTCATTGTGCAAACCTCATAGAGAAGACTTACTTAAACCATGGCTATGAGGTCATCAGGTGATGTCATCTTATAGGATCACCATCTTCCATGTGGTCCACCCCAGAGGGAAACATGTTTCATAACATGACTGAACATCAGGAACTCTATGCCAAGCCTGGTGTCCAGAGATTTTTTTTTTTTTGTTGTTGTTGTTGTTTTGTTTTTTAAATCAGCAGTAACATAGTTTTACAGTGCTTGTTTGGTTGACCTAAACTGCTCTGTCCCAGCATCTCCAAGCCTGACCTACTAGACTCTAGTAATTAGACCATGGCCCAGGAGCCCAAAGGAACAAATAAAGGCTATTTCTAACCTTTCAACATAGCCCCTTGTCCCAACTACACAGACCCTATCAGGTGGGTATTGCAAGGCCTTGGAAGTCGATTGAGCATGCCTCCATCCCTTATCATGTATAAGGTTTGGACACTCCAGCATGCTGGGTTAACCCTTTCCTTCCCATGGGTATAGACACTCTGACTCTCAGGTAATCATAAACCTATTTGTGGTTATATTATGTCTGTTTTATCAGATGAGGCTGCTGTGGGGATGACCTTTTCCCAGGGTCACATATGGAACTCTGTCATTAGTTCGCAGGCTTCTCAAAGCCACCTTTGATAGAGCATGCTGTCTGTTTGGAGTCTGTTGCTCATGCCATTAGCAATATGTCCAGGAGGATATAAAGTTTAGGCATTTGAAGCTCAAAATCTAACTCAGGAGCTGGAGAGATAATCAAGGCAGTAAATGCTTTTCTAGGAAGCTGAAGAATATAAGTTCAATTCCCAGAACCCAAATTAGGGAGGGAGAGAGAGGGAGGGAGGGAGGGAGGGAGGGAGGGAGAGAGAGAGAGAGAGAGAGAGAGAGAGAGAGAGAGAGAGAGAGAGAGAGAGAGAGAGAGAGAGAGAACAGCTGGGAGAGCTGAAACAGGCCGGTCTCAGGGCTCACTGGGAAGCCCATCTATTCAACTTGCCAAGCTCCTAAGCTATAAAGGATCCTGTCTCAAAAACAAGGTGGAGAGCACCTGAGAAGCACCCAACATTGTCCTCTAATCACACACACACACACACACACACACACACACACACACACACACACCACACCACATACACACCACACACACACATCACACCACATACATACCACACACACACCACACACACACACCATACATACATACCACACACATACCACCTACACACCACACACCGCACACACCACACACACACCACACACACACACCATACACACCACACATACACCACACATATACACACCACACACATGCACACCACACATGCACACCACACACACACACACACACCACTACACTATACACACACACACCACATACACCCCCCCCACACACACACACAAGAGCCTGACATGTAACTGAAGACAATCTCATTCTTTTAAAATCTCTAGTTTTCTCCCAAGAGTGGCAACAGCTAACAAGGTCTTGTGGCTGTAGGCAACCGTGGTTAGAGCTGCAAACAGTGGCCAGTAGACGAATGAGGCTTCTCCCCTTGTCCCCTGATAAGCAAAGAAACAGTTTGGCCTCTTCTAGGAGGGTTTGAAGCCTGAAAATCTTTTTCAGGTAGTTCATTCCTGAAATAGTATTTCAAATGGAAAAATGGCCACAAAGCTTGTTCACCTGAGACTAGTCACCAGCAGAGGGAGTTTGGTTTTGTTGCATTTGACTTACTTAAGTCAATACATCTTCCAAAAACAGATCACGTCTCAACCAAAACAGAACCAACATCTTTCTTGGGACATCAGCTGACAGTGTGTGTCATAAAATACAACTGGTGTGTATTGCACCTCAATAAGCTGCTGTGAAGTCAGTTTTCAGTACACCAGAGCTTCCTGTGTTAAATGACCAGGTGTCACAGTGCTGCAGTTTGGGAAAACAGGTGAGTTGCATTAGCAAATAATGGGGGCAGGAGTAGAAATCATTGCTGGGATAATTCAGATGGGATGTAAACAAATACTTAGAATATATATGCTTCTCAGATAAGTACATCGACAACTCTTAAAGACAAACTCAAAAAGGTGTTTTGAGGCTAGGCTGATGGTTCAGTAGGTCAAAGTATTTGTGTTAAAGATGAGGACCAGAAGTTAGATTTTCCAGGACCCATGTAAAATGCCAACTGTGGCGGAATGCACAAACAACCATAGCACTGGGAGGAGGAGTAGAGACAGGCAGATCTTTCGAGTGTGCTGACTGCAAGCCCAGCTGGAAATTGTGAGCTCCAGGTTCAGTGAGAGACCCTGTCTCAAGGGAATAAGGTGGAGAATGGTAGAGAAGACACTGATGCCATCCTTTGGCCTTTGCAGTTGTGCACACAGGTACAGGCACCCTCCCCACATGTACATACATGCCCCTATCACACATAGGGCACGTTGAGTCTTGAAGGATACTGAAAGAAAACACGCTTACTAGAACCACATATTAAATCTCTGCTACTATTTGCAAAGGTTTCATCAGCCCCATCTTCACAACTGTGCTCTACAATCAGTCTGAATACCTGCTTGCAGCCTTAAACACTGTGATTGACAGCCCTAGGACTAGCCAAGGCTATCTGGAGGAAGTTTGTGTGCCAGGAACCAATGGCTCAAGCTTTTAGCACCAGCAGCACCCTAACCTGAAACTCAGGCCTGATGTCACAGGCCAGATCCAATGTATTCCTCAGGCATGGGTAAGGCACCTACATCTGAGCTGGACAGCTGGTCAACCTGAAACATCCATTGTCTAGAACGCAGACAGTTCCTACACAGAGCCCTGCCTAAACCACTCTCCAGCCATCCCTTCCCATACATTCTCTTTAATGAGAGGTGCTTGAAGACCAAGAGGACAAATGATAGCTTGGCCAAGACAATGGTATCCCCAGGCCTCTGCAAAAAAAGAAAGGTCCCCCTGACAATTTTTAAAGAGGAGTAATTTGTTGGGCATATGGGGCTCCAGGATCAGTAACCAGTTGAGCACTTTGGTTTTGTGTGTCAGTGCATAGTTAGAATGACTTACATGCTGAGGCAGGCATTTGCACAGGTTGCTCTCTCATTTTCACACCAACCCTGGGAAGAGGGGTAGGGCAGCATCTACTGAAACTTTCACTTGAATTTTAAAAAAAATTATTTTTATGTCAAAATATAAATTAGTCTACAGCATCATCAGCTCCGTTTCTCTTTCCTTTCTTCACCACTCTGAGGCACATACTGTCTTGCATGCCTGGAATTAACTCATTTTCTATCTCTGAACCAATGTCAGGATCTCTCCCCCCTGCATGTAACATATTCCTTCCCACTCTGCATGTGGGGCACTTTCAATGTGGAAGACACATGGGCAGATCATTCACGAGCATCTGGATGCTTAGAAGCAGCTGGCAATGTCTTCTTTTTCATGTGGATATGCAGTATCCCATAAACCAGCCACATTTTTAATTAAAGTTGAAAAGTCCAAGAGCTTCTGCATTGTGAAAGGGAAAATGACTTCTAGCTACTATGACATTTATGATGAATTTTGAAGGTAAATAGTTTCATAGAGAATTTTTGAATGGGCAAGATTCATGTCCTCTGCAAGTTTAAATTTTTCCACTCTAGATTATCTGTCTTTCAACTGTGCAACAGTTTTTAGGTCTCTGTCTGTCATTAGCAATTTTACCACCATTGGTGAGGAACTAGACTCTGACCTATATAGCTCAAGTATAGGATTTTGGAGAGGTCTTCAAAGTTAATGACTAATAACAAAAATTTGCATGAGCCTGACTGTCACATCACAGTTTGCTTTATGTCTTTAACCTGAAGCTAAAATCTTTCTGAAATGTTGGTAATTTGTAATTTGCTATTCGTCGCCAGGATATTATAAAATACAGAATACAGATTAGGGGCCGGAGAGGAAAGAAGGCTCAATGGTTAAGCTCTCAGGTGGCATCTTCAGGTGACCCTGTTCATTTGGAGGGCTGGAAGGGGAGCTGCAGAGCAGGTAGAGTGGTGTTTGGCACCAGAGCCCACACCCCCATTAGCCTAGGCTGTCAGTCCCACTAAAATCCAGCCCAGCTTTTCCTCTTTTATTGATTGTTTTCCATTTTCTCCCACAACCTTTTCTACCCTCCACTCTTTCCTGCAAGGCTCAGATCCAGCTACACCCCCTTTCTCTTTGTTGGTAGGAAATCAGCACCCAGGGGTTTGTGCTGATGTTCAGAATGGTTATGCTGCAGGCCTGATGTCTTAACCATAGGTCTTTCATTCTCTCAGGATATGTATGAACAAAATGGTGTTAATTTAGTGCAGGTCTTGATGGTTCAAGGGCGTGGTGCCTGCATTGCTTATTTCTGGCGAGGGCCTTATGGCAGGTGGCAGGTAACGAAGAGGTGATCTCATCTCCAGACAGGAAGCAGTAGCATGTGGGACCATGCTTACTGTTTTCCTCACAGCCTCTGCTCCATAACTTGAATGTGAGTGTCACATGAGAACTATCACAGGATCATGTGTAAATAGCGTCACACCCTCAGGAGCCTAAGCTCCACTTTCCAATCCTACCTCCCTGTAACCATTTTATTACAATCCACTCTCAGGGACACTCATCCCCAACCCAACCATCATGTACACCCTTTTGTCCTGGATGTCCTGATCCAGGCTCCATGTTCTTACCAGGATACATCCAGATCCTTCCCATTCCCATCCTCACTGCACATGAGAACCACAGGGGAGCCCTGGATTGAAAAACTCAGCAGAGAGCTGTGTGTAGAAATACTGATCTATTTGAAATCTTTCCAGATGCTTCCAAGGCAGACAGACCAAAACTGGGACTCACTACTCGGGATAGGCTCTCTCAGTGATGATTCTTCTTTTTCTTTTAACCACTGTTTATCTTTGACCACAGTGACCTGATCTTATCAATCAATCTGTTGAGGTCCTTAATATCAGATTCAGTACATCTACAGAACTGAGATGAAATTCTGTTGTGTTGATAGTCTTCTGTCCTCAGGTTAGAACCTAAAACTTCTCTTCTAGGGACGTTGAGACTTCACATGAAGTCTCATGTTGCCCATTCTAAAGATCACCTGAAGCCAGGGAGATGTGTAGCATGAATCTTAAAGAGTCTTATTAATAAAAACAAACCTAGGGCCAGTTATTGGGGTGAACGCTGGAAGACCAGAGAAGCAGAACAAGCCACAGCTTCCTCATCCCGCCAATTCTTCTGCTGATCCTGTTTCCTCAGACTGGAAGCCTCTGAGTTCTCATCCAAAATGGATCTCAGCTGAACTGCTGCTCAAAGCCTAAAAGCTTAACCAGCCTAGTTCCTGGTCCTCATGCTTTAAATACCTTTCTGCTTTTGGCCATCACTTCCTGAGATGCCTGGCTGTTTCCAGTGTGGCTTTGAACTCAGAGATCCACATGGATCTCTGCCTCTGGAATGCTAGGATTAAAGGCATGTGCTACCACTGCCTAACCCCTATGTTTAACATTGTTGCTGTTCTGTTCTCTGACCCCAGATAAGTTTATTAGGGTGCACAATATTTTGGGGAACACAATATCACCACAGAGATGGCTCAGTTAGCAGAGTGTGTACCTTACAAGCACAAGGACCAGAGTTTGATCTCCAGAACACATTACAAAAGTTAAGTGTGGTGGTGTGTGCTTGTAATCCCAGAGTTGGGGCAATAGAGACTGATGGGGGTTCCTGGGGCTCAATGGACAGACAGCCTACCCTAATCGGGGAGCTCCTAGTCTCAATGAGAGACCCTGTCTCAAAAAAATCAAAGTTCTGAAGAAGGGCATCCAAGATTATCATTTGGCTTCCATCTGTACAAGTAGATACAAGTGCAAATATATGCGCAGAAGAAGTGAAAAGAGAGTCTTTGTAAGCTCTGGCCTCTGACTGCCACAAGAGAAAACTGACTAGACAAAGCTGCTTTGCTAAAACTGTGGAAGTTCTGAGGAGTCCTGGAGTATGTGGTGTGTTTGTGTGTGTGTGTGTGTGTGTGTGTGTGTGTGTGTGTGTGTGTGTGTGTCCTGTAGTATATGGTGTGAACTTTCATGTGCATGTGTGGGTGGTAAACAGTATAATGTGTACATAATGCATATGAAATGGGTATGTGGCATTTGTCATGTCTGTGGGGTATATATGTATATATGGTATGTGCTAGTATCAGGGAGGGATTGGGCTGAGGAAGGGGGACCCTGCATACCCTACTGGCCCTTTTCAGCTAGTGTAGACCAAGTGTTCAGACAATAATGGCAGATGGGCCCTGGTATGGATGAAAGGGTCTGAGACAATTTCTCCTCTGCACCAGGTGCACTCCTGGGCTCCCCTAGCAACTGGCTCCCTAGGGCACCCCTCCCCCACCTCCTGCTTACTCCATCAATCACGGGGAAGCCATTAGCTGAGCTGACTTGCCTAATTGCTTTATACTGTTCGTTTTTTGGTTAAACGTTCATGGTGCAGCTGTACAGAAATGAAGATGAGGAGGCACAAGCCCCTCCCTCTGAACTGTGTAAGTGATGCAGGTCCATGGAGGTTCAAGGAAGCATAGGTGGCCAGGAGCAGAGAGAGTCAGATCTGAGGTCCCCTTTCCAGGCTGCACCTGGTCACTGCTCTGATTCTTTCCTTCCAGCTTTGGAAGAAAGCCAGCTATGTAGCAGCTGCAAAGTCTTCTAGGAAAAAAAAAAAAAAAAACAAAGAAAAAAAACAACCCTGTCCACAGTTCTCCCTGCCCACCCTAGCCCTCCCCCACTTCCTGCTGCTTCTCTTGGCTCCTGTGCAATGGCTGCTGTGAGGCAGGCTTTCCATCCACACAAGCATCCTGCCTTGTGTACCCATCCCCTGAGAAGCACAGTCCAGGGCTCCTTAAAGGACCCAATCAATTCTTTGCCTCTTGCTGGCTCAGCAGATCACCACACAGGCAGGGCCATTAGCAAGTGGGAGTGTGAACACACAGCCATTCTGTGAATCAATATGCAGCCTGTGTAGAACAAGCCCCCATTTTTCTCCCATTAAGAAAATGCACCACAAACAGCTTCTTAGACGTTCCCAGGTTTGCCTTTTAGGAAGGGAAAAGTAATTTTGTCTGCAAGTCATGCTTAGTGTGGGCTGTGATGGACCGAGTGGGTGTGATCAGATTATCCTGGGAGGGCAGCTTCACAGGCATCAGGCTTGGAATCATGGTGCCCTGGCTCAATGCTATTCACACACAGACTCACACATACACACACTCATGTACCTACATCCAGATACACACACACAGACTCCTCTCTTCTCTCTCCCTCTCCCTCCCCCCTCATACACACACACACACACACACACACACACACACACACACACACACACACACACACACACATGTTCTCAGACACAGAGAGACTCATAGAACCATGGAAACAGTACATTCATTCACACTTCAGACTTAACTAAAAGTAGACATTTTTCATATTAGCTAAAATTCATACTTATTGGCCAATAATAAGTCCATGTGTTCAATATATGCTCATTTGTCACTGCTGTTTCTTTTAAAATCACTTCCAGCCCACACAAGAATAAATATTACCAGCTAGAATTATAGTTGTTAAATGTGAATCCCCATCTCTTCTCTCCATGTTGTCAGGAACCGAAGGGTCAACATTGTATGACCTTAGCTGGTATGGCTCATACTCTCAGGCTTGGAAGGAGATGTGTGGGCCATGCCCAGCATAATTTGTGGTTGGACAAATTTACTAAACTTCTTCACCATGGGGAGGGTGGAACCTCTGTGCCCCAGAGCCGTGGGCACCACAGCCAGGAGAGCTCCCCGCCGTTAGTTCATTCCAGAGGCAGGTGGAGTTCTGCGCTTGATCGCCGGATGTGAAATGAGGGAGCATGATTGATACAGAACCACAAATACAAAACAAAAAACAGAAGCAGAACCCAAATGCAGGTTACTGGCGGGGGGATGGGGGGTGTCTGGGGAAATCTAGTTAACCAGCCTGGAAATCTCTGCGAAGCCGTTTGAGACCCAGACGCGCCTCAACCATCTTGAGCATGCAGGGTGCTGATGTTGGATGCCGTGTTAACGGACCTCGTGGCAAACCCATCAACACAGAACGGGGAGAAGGGCCTTCTATTTTTAAAGAATGCCCAACATTCATGTTTTTCATATTTTTCTAGCCTATAATTACTCTTAATCAAAATACAAAAATAGTAAACAGCAAAAAGGAGCTGAATGTGGTGACAGTTTGCCAATAACGAGAGCGCGTTCCATCTGTCTAGCCGCGAGTGAAATGGTGTAATTACTGCTCATTTTTCTCGTAATTGCTGAGTTATTAGCTTAAAGCTTACACACAACTGGTGAACAGCACTACCCATTTCTTAATTAGAGCCCCAGCCCTGCCATGCTTGAAATCAGGGAGCCCCAGAGTCCCATGAAGGAGCCATTAACCCTATCTGCCTTCACAGACTGGGCACAGCCACGCCCAGTTCTCTCACCACCCAAGTGTTAGGCCTTGGTGCTTGCAATCTGTCTCAGTGCCAGCTGATTTTTAGGCTCTCCATCTAAATCCTTCCCTGATGGTGCATTCAAAAGCCATCTTTGCTAGGTGACATCCCAAGGAGACCACACTCTGTTGATCTCTATCCAGTGGTCTGTTAGTGGTTCTGTTGACATGTTATGATCAGACAGTCCCCATCAGGAACCCCGGGGCATCACTAGGGTGCTCTGCACACAGCCGTACAGGTTCCACGACAGGGAAAATACAAAAAAAGTAAATTTCCTTAATCAATCCTGTTCATCCACATCAGAGCATAAAGGCAGACAGCTGTGATTGATGTGTCCATCCATTAATTTATCTCAGAGGTTCACTGAAGACAGATTGTTATGTTTTATCAGGAAAATGGAGTATGTAGATATCTGCCCCAGCTTGGGACTATTCCTCAAGGGTAAACATTGCTGGTCTGATTTATTTTTAGCATTTTCCTTGTTGATCTACATGGAAAGTTCTAGCTCCTGGCAGGTGAGGATAGTGTTGAGGGGACGAAGCATGCTTGATTCTGCCTCAGTCTCTGGGATCCCAGGCCTTCCTGAGAAAGCCTGAATGTGTAGTGAGTCACCAATGGCAGGTGTGTGTGTATTTGCCAAATGAGATGTGGAAGAGACATCCCTAGGCTTCTGGGCTGGTGTAGTCACACTGGAGAGGAACTGCTTGTAGCAAACAAGTCTTCTAAGCTCTCAATCTACAGATGATGAAGATGCAGTGAGCTAGGTCCATCCTTCTTTTAGCCCAAATGATGCTGGGCTAGTGAGGGGCTAATGAGATACAGCCTTGACAAAAAGAACAAGCATGGTAAACTTGTATGTATTATTCACAGTATAAACCTCACACTTTCAGACGGAGAAGGAAGGTCTCTCCATCATGGGATAACCTACAGAGGACAGTTTCTGTCATCCCTGCTGCAGATGTAGCACATTCTCCATCCCTTTCATTTCCCTCTCTCTGAGGGAGAATATTGAACCTCTAACTTGAGATAAGCTGCTGAAGATTGGGGAAATGCATTTTAAAATCCACATCCTAAGCCCCAGGGGACTGTGCATCTGAGACTCCTCTGAGCTCCCTGAGGCATCACGTGCTTATCACGCCTAATCCTTTGGTTCTGCTTACCAGCTGTGAAGCAGAGATAGGGGGTGTTGGGGTTTACAGCCTGCAAAAAAGCGGTCCAGATACTTCACCCGGAGCATAAGAATGAAATGAGTATTTGCATAATCCATCCAGACTTACCCAGGTTTCTTCCAGTCTTCTTATCACATTAAAAAAAAAATCTATTAAACCAATATTAGGACAAAATGTATTTTTTCTCTTCAGAGAATCCATTTTGCCTGTATCTTGGGGGCCTGTAGGGCTTTCTATTAATATATTTATTTTGTGTGCAGGGTAATGTTTGAAGGGCTGACCTTGTCCCTGTGCCCTCTCCATGTTTAGATCAGTTCTTTTGACTTGGGAAGCTTAGTTCTGAGTGATTATGAATTTTTTTTATCTAAAAAGGCCCTAAATAAACTGCAGTTGTGAAAATTGTGCCATCTTATCTCCTGGAATAGAAATAGAGATGGAAGGCAGATCTACAGCACATACATTTTAGCTGCATGGTGATTTCACAAACTGGCTTATCAGGAAACCACAATGAAGCTTGTTCTCAGCCTGCAGTTTGTCAACCAACACACACATATGTGTGTGCATGTGCACACACACAGTCTCTCTCTCTCTCTCTCTCTCTCTCTCTCTCTCTCTCTCTCTCTCTCTCTCTCTCTCTCTCCTCCCACCATACTTTTCCCTAGTGGCAAGCTGATAAGGTTGGCCAGCCCTTGCCTCCCCATCTCTTTCTGTCATTAATTAGACTGTTTTCATTAACAGTTTTCCATTTTTCTTTAACTCTTTATCAACTTTTTAACTGCACTATTTTACCAAGGATTTGAAAATATTTATTTGCTTCTTTGAGAATTTCACAGATGCAATACACTGTATTCTGATCAAATCCATTTTCCATTCCTTCCCAACTCTCCCCTCACATGTCTCCAATAAGTCCAGTGGGTGCTGCCAATGTGTGATGGGTAAGGGACCATCCAATGGAGCACTGGCAACCTACCAGGAGCCACACTTGATGACAGTCCTCCCCACATAACTGTCAAGTGTCAGAAGCTCCCCAGCTAGGGTTGGGGACCCTTGTGTCTTCCCTGACCCATGCTGGAATGATGGCTGGCTTGACCTTGCTCAGGTCTTGTGCAGGCAATCAAAGCCATAAAATACTCACTTAAAATCAAACCTCAGTTGTTTAATCTTACACTCCAGTTGTCTCCATATCTCAGTCCTCATTCTCACTTTCAGTATTTTGGCTGTACATTCATTTTGTTTTAATCTGAAGCTCCCTGTAGGGGACTCTTCATTCTTGTATTTCTCCTTACTATACCTTCTACCTCTGCCACCTTCTCTCACCACCCCCTCCTTTTTCTTTTAACTTGTTTCCTCTACACCAGTTTCCCCCAAACTCTTCCATCCTTCATTCAACAAGCCAGCATGGTTCAATGACCCTAGCGTGTACCCAGTACAGTCCCTGGTACATGGGGAAATGCTGTAAAAGAAACCAGACACAGTCCTCTTTCTTATGGTGCTTGTGCCTCAGTGGGGGAAGGTAAATAACTATTATAACTGTGGGGCCCACAAAGATTCCACCTTGTCGTTTGTTTCTATTTTGACTCAAGATCAGAGAGTCAGAGTTGATGCTGCTCTCCAAGGCTGCATCATAGGATGTTTTGGCCAAAGGCGTGGTTACCAGGTATCTTATGCTTCAAGGCCTAATTACAAGAAGGCATGGTTACCAGGTATTTAGAAAATTAAGAAAGGGTCTACACTTGTTTGTACTTTGTACCTTGATCTTGAAAGGGGGAGGTCTTTTGCCTCTCCCCTTGCTAGTGTATAAAAAACCCATTAGGAATAAACTCGAGGCAACTGGGTATTGACCCAAGGTCCTCCTGAAGCTATGCCGTGTCTCTATCTTTTTCTTCGTCTATAAGTATATTTTTTCCTATCCAGCATTTTTTAATTACTCATCTTCCCCTTCAAGGACTGTTTGATAGGTCAGGGCTGGACCCCGACATATAACAGACAGGTAAGTGTCTCATGTAGGAGACAGGAGTCCAGGGCTGCCAAACATGCCAGAAGGAATGGGTCATGAGGGAGTCTCTGAAGGGTGGACATCTGAGCACAGGCACGAAGGCAAGAAAGGAGGGGGGAGGGGAAGCCATGAGTGTGCGAGGAGAGCATCTTCACACCAGGCAGGTGTACAGACAGGAAAGAACATTGCACTCTGGGGAAGCTTCTCCCAGTGAGAAGTTCAAAACCATGGAACTGCTTGGCCTTGAGGTGCTATATTTCCTGTCTATATGCATGCCCAGGATACCACTTAATTTATGTATTCTGCACTTAGGAGAGGTTAACAATGACTAATAACATAGAGCCACCCCATGGATAAAGGATTACCCTTACAGGAGATCCCAGCAGCCTTAGCACACAGTGTTTACTTTTTCCTTATTAAGAATTTTCATCTCAGTCTAGGGAGATGGATTGTGGGCACGAGAGCTTGCTGCAGAAACAGGAAGACCTGAGGAGTTCAGATCCTAAGCTCCATGTATGGTTGTTTGAATGAGAAAAGAAGCCATTGGCTCAGATATTTGAACACTTGGTGCTGTTGGTGCTGTATGGGGGAGGTTATGGAACCGTTAGAACATGAGGCCTTGCTGGAGGAACTACATTACTGAGTAGAAGGCTAGAAGGTTTGTAGCCTTGCTCCACTTCCTGTTCCTGCTGCCATGATGTCCTCAAGAATTATAAGCCAAATTAAACGCTTCCTCTAGGTTGTTTTCAGTCATGGTTTCATCTCAACAGCAAGGAAGGGATTCATACACCATATTTTAAAAAATTCAGATTTGGATGTGTGAGAACCTGTAACCCCAATACTGTGGAGGTGGAGAGAGAAGATGGGGTGGGGTGGGGGGCTGCTAGCCTAGCTACAGGTTCAGTGAGACTCTGGGGATTTATAGAACAGCACAACTGACATCCTCCTCTGGCTTCCGTGGGGCACAAATGTGCATATCTGCATGCATGTGCACACACACACACACACACACACACACACACACACACACACACACACAAAGAATTTTTGTCTTTTCACTTGAAAGTAGCATGTCACAGCTTCTCTTTGGCACTTCTGGATTTCCAGCTTCACTACTGATGTGTTTGGGGCTCATTATCCAATAAAATATCTTTGAATATAAGCACTCTGATATTACAACAGTTGACCTGATAACCAAGGCAACTGCTGACTGACTAACAACCAACCTTCTGATTAGTATGATTAGTCTGGACAAAGGGATGGCTTGTGACTTGGGCAACATGGGGTAGGATGATGGGGGATTTCAT